>NW_028259461.1:7803695-7871678 GCF_056163025.1 Triticum urartu | reverse complement strand
CCTATTACTTCTTTCTTCTTTATAGGCAGTAGCGACGAGATCAATTAAAGTAAAGTGGGTATAACTTGAATTTGTGGAGACTATACGTACGTGAGATACATTAGGAATAGAAAAAGATTTTCTTTTTGAATGAATGAAAGCGCTCTTAGTTCAGTTCGGTAGAACGCGGGTCTCCAAAACCCGATGTCGTAGGTTCAAATCCTACAGAGCGTGATTCCATCTATTTTATGTCGAAGCAGAGTAAAATAACTTAACAAAATTGAATTGTAACTCCAATTTCAATTTGACCTCCTCTCTGGTCTGGAGGAGGTCAATCAAAAAAAAAAAATGACTCAATCAAAGATCCAACTGATCCCCACGCCTGTATTGCAAATACGCAGTCACGAATAATCCCGCTAAAGTAATAGGAATTAGGCCTAAGACGATTCCAAATAGAAAAACTTCAATCATTTCGATTTGTTCGAGGGGATAAAAAAAGAGGTACGATCTATCCCTAAATAGTACTCTAAATTATCCACGAATCTCAATGACCAAGAAAAGAATTCCTAATTAGTCTGGAAAAGAGTCGTAGAATGCCAGGAATCCCAAAGAAAGATTTTTCTTTTCTGAATTATAATTATTCAGTCAATTCAAATAAGGCGTATCTTGTTCAAGCCAATAAATAGAGCTGGGGTTATAGTTAAAGCAGCCAGTAGAAAACCAAAATAACTAGTTAAAGTAAGCATGAAAGAGTTAAATTCCATTTATTTTTTTTTACTACACTACATATGTTGGTAAAGCATTTACCTAAGTTATGGAAAATTCATAATTCATCAGTTATTTTAGATAATACTAAAAAACAAGATAGAGTAAGATACAGAAGTGTAAAAGAAAGTGGATTCATCAGATGATACATGAGTCCCTAATTCCGAATCAAGAGATTTGTTGTGGAATTTGTCAATTGAGTAAAGTAATAATATTAAGAACTAGATCATCTAACCCCATTGAATGAAAAAAAGAAATTCAATTTTCAGGGAAATTTTTGAATAAGAGATAAATAAACAATTGAATTTGAAAAAAAAAACTTCTTTCTATTTTGGATAATTTCTTTTTCAATAGGACCCTCTTTTTGGAGTGAACGATCGAATATTCCCCTATTCCTTCTTATTTTAACTGATTGTATTCCATATGGAATAAGAGGAGAACAAAAGCATTCCACGACCTGCCAAGGGGCTGTTAAAAAAAAAAAAAAAAGAAAGCTCTTCCTTGAATTTACTTTATTTTTATTCCTTTTTCGAACTCCAACCAAAGTAGATTCGAAGACGAGTCACTTCAATTATCCTTTTAAGTTCTATTCTATCTTCTGTCTTTCCCTATTTCATCTCGTAAAGTTCCGCGCTCGCAGTTTGGTCAAGAAAGTTAGACCTAATCCAACAAACAATACAAGGATGAATTACGAATTATGAAAGGATAGATTTCACATATACTTGTCCTTGTATTGTGTCAGTATGAGAATATCCTTCCTAAATTATTTATCCAAACCTATTGATCATTAACTTAGATTTTCCCAAGATTTTGGCTGCTATTCCGAATTACTCTATTATTCCGAAGCCAATGAAAAGTAAGTAGAACCTACAAAAATGGGGTTTTCTATTGATGCCTTGAATAACATATAGCTTACCTATAGACAAAAAAAAAATAAAAAAGTAATTATGTTTCGGAACCAGGCAAAACCAGATTGCTGTGCCATAGGAAGGATAGCTATACTAATTCGGTATACTCAAAATACACCTTTGGTACAAAATTGACAATCTCACAAGGATGAAATATCAGTAATTTTCTATTTACTGGTCGATCCCATCTTTTACGGAATCAATTCCTTTTTTGAATGTACAAAAATTTTGGGAGTTCAGCATGTCTGGAAGCACGGGAGAACGTTCTTTTGCTGATATTATTACCAGTATTCGATACTGGGTTATTCATAGCATTACTATACCTTCCCTATTCATTGCGGGTTGGTTATTTGTCAGTACGGGTTTAGCTTATGACGTGTTTGGAAGTCCTAGGCCAAACGAGTATTTCACGGAAAGCCGACAAGGAATTCCGTTAATAACCGACCGTTTTGATTCTTTAGAACAACTCGATGAATTTAGTAGATCCTTTTAGGAGGCCCTCAATGACCATAGATCGAACCTATCCTATTTTTACAGTGCGATGGCTGGCTATTCACGGACTAGCTGTACCTACTGTTTTTTTCTTGGGATCAATATCAGCAATGCAGTTCATCCAACGATAAAACAAATTCCAACTATAGAACTATGACACAATCAAACCCGAATGAACAAAATGTTGAATTGAATCGTACCAGTCTATACTGGGGTTTATTACTCATTTTTGTACTTGCTGTTTTATTTTCCAATTACTTCTTCAATTGAGAGAAAGAAAGAGACTAATAAGAATTCTCTTATCCCATTTGGAAGGATACCATCCTTATAACTACCCATGACTGTTTTTGTCTCTAGCATGACCAATTGATAAAATGTGGAGGAAAGTAGGGGAAATGGCCGATACTACTGGAAGAATTCCTCTTTGGCTGATAGGTACTGTAGCTGGTATTGCTGTGATTGGTTTAGTAGGTGTTTTCTTTTATGGTTCATATTCTGGATTGGGTTCATCTCTATAGTAATCGGAGGGACCAGATTGTAAACATGAAAAAGTAGGAGCTTAGCGGGTCCTTACCCCCCTTTATCTGATTAGAGCGGAAAGGACCCGCGGAATTTTTATTTTACTCTTATAACGCGAATTGAATCTATTCGATTCACTCTTATGAAGCAACAAGAAAAAGAGATCACTCGAGGATCCAATATCTTATTCCACGAAGGAAGTATCCTGAAAATCCTTGATTTAGTTTCGAGTAATAAACTAATAAAACCTTAATCAAAACTATTCAACTAGCCTAAAAATAAAAAAACCTTCAATGGAAGAGTTTACTTTTTTTTTGCAAAATTTCTGTAAATTTGAAGTTGAACTTAATTAAACAAGCCAAGCAATTTGCTCACAATCACAAGAAATTTTTCCCCCGCCATATTTTCTTCCCCTCTGTTTGTCCACTACCTCGGCTAAACCTAAGCAAAAGAAAAAGAGGTCCAAGAGACAGACCCGAATAAAGAAGAAATAGTAATCTTTGACGAATTAGGAAGAAAAAGGATTCTTATTTTGATACAAGAAGAATCGGCACAAGAAAAAGGCTTTTTCTTGTGCCGAATAGACGATTAAGAAGACCTGCAATCCCTCCGAAAAAGAAGAAATTTTAATTTGATTGTTCTCGCCTTTGCCTTGGATTCTCTTCTTTTGCATGGGATATAAATAAGGAATTCCAGACATCTCATAAACAAAAAGCAGTCTAAACAAAAAAAGGATTTCCAAAATAGATCATAGATAATTCTAGCAATTGCCAATAAATCGAGGCTTTTTACCAACTTGATGGTAAGAAATCCCGGGACCTAGAAATTCATTTCGTACAATTGAACCTTTTCAAACTGTTTCTTTTTGAGAACCAAAAAAACTTGTGCCAAAATAACGGATGCGAAGAAGAACAAAAGGCCTTGGACACGTAATGGATCCTGAAGCACGATTTCTGCGTCCCCCTGACCAAAACCTCCCACATTAGGATTGCTTGTTAATGGTTGATCAAGCTTGATGGATTCCCCCTCTGAAACAAGAAGTTCTGGTCCGGGAGGTATAATATCAATCACTTGGCGTCCATCTGATGCATCAACTATGGATATTTCATACCCCCCCTTTTCTTTACGTAGTATTTTTCTTACTATACCTGTTGACGTAGCATTATAGACTGTATTGTTACTCTTGCTACCATCAGGATAGATCTGTCCTCTTCCTCGGTTTCCCCCTACATATATGGGATATTTTAAGAAATGAGCATCTTTCTTCGTAGCAGGATCAGGGGAAAGAATGGGAAAGACAATTTCACTATATTTCTTACCGGGAACAGGGCCTATCACAAGAATGTTTTTTTTATCGGGACGATAACTCTGAAAAGCAAGATTTCCTATCTTTTCTTTTAACTCAGGGGAAATACGATCGGGCGGCGCTAATTCGAATCCCTCGGGCAAAATAAGAACAGCACCTACATTCAACCCTCCCTTTTTTCCATTAGCAAGAACTTGTTTCAATTGCATATCATAAGGAATTCGAAGAACTGCTTCAAATACAGTATCGGGAAGCACAGCTTGGGGAACTTCAATATCGACGGGCTTGCTAGCTAAATGGCAATTGGCACATACAATTCGTCCAGTTGCTTCTCGTGGGTTTTCATAACCCTGCTGCGCAAAAATGGGATATGCATTTGAAATAGATGTCCGAGTTATTACGTATATCATGATCGATACAGAAATCGATCGAGTTATCTGTTCCTTTACCCAAGAAAAAGTATTTCTATTTTCCATGTCCAATCGCAGATCCCAGAATTTCTACAATAAATTAGATAGGTAGCTAAGCTAATCTAGTTCCCTATACACGAATCTGTTGTCATTCTACTGCAACAGTTGTACTGCAATGATGAATACCTTAAAGTAGGTATAAATAGAAAGAATTTTGCTAAAATGGAAAAGGGCTTTCTTTCTAAAAAAAGATGCTTGCTAATTTGATTAATATTAATATCGGGAGATCAAATGAATTTATGCTTCACTAATTGAATGATAAATGACTACAAGCGAAGGAGATAGACGATTTAAACAAAAAAAGACCCAAAATTTCAAACATGTATCTAGAATTACTGGAAAACTACAAACAAAAATAGTGAAAATAAGCTCGTTAGGAGCCCATCCAAAATCGTTGTAGACCCAACGAATTACTAGTTCCCAACCACGGGTGGAGTGAAATCCAACAAAAAAATCAGTAACTAAAAGAATAAAAAAAGCTTTTATTGAGTCATTTAAATTATAGAAGAATTCCTGAACCCAAGAATTCAAAATGACAAGTTCCTCTTTACCCAGAAAAAAAGAACCACTTAGAATAGCCAAACAGATTATATTTGTCGAGAAATGCAAAATGGTATGGAGATGATCCTCATTATTTATTTTGACCCATTGTATTATTTCCTTGTGTATTCCTGTAGGAGGTTTTTGTACATGTGTCTTTAGTTTCCCTTTTATCATCTCGTCCAAGAGAGAAAGTTCTTCTAATTCTATGAATCTTTCTAGAATCCTTTTCTCTTGAATATCAGTTAAGAGAGTTTCGGATTGCCTGGTATTCCACCAATTCTTAATCCAAAGTTCCAGACATTTGTTAAATGAGGAAGAGACCCCCCAAGGCAAAAGTACGATAAATACAAGATATAGTAAAGAAGGCAATGCTTTCTTTTTTTTCATTTTTGATCTGTAAATGGAGTTGTTAATGAATATGCTTCATTCGCTGACTCTATTCCATTCCCTGACTCTATATGATGATATTTCTATTTCATGATATTTCTATTTCTTTGAAGCAAAAACTCTATAGGTTTGATACCCTGTATCTATTCTTCTTTTTTGTATATTAGTTATTAGTGGAATTTCAGTGCATTGGGTTCTTTCTTAGATCTAGATGGAATGAAATAGTGAAATAGAATAAAAAAAAAGCCCTTTCGGATGAAAAAGGAAGAATAGTATGCGATATATCTAACTTGGATAAAAAAAAATTAAAAGCAAATTTCTCTTATCCTCGTTTGTTCCTTCCTTTAGATAAATACTTAAAAATCCCCTTACAATAACAAATCCAATTTAGAAGGGACTTCCTCCCTGTGTTGAGAAAACTTTTCTTCTTCCAATTCTTCTTTTCTTCATTCAACTCAGTTCAAAAAAGATACCTCAAAATACTTCAATTGGTACGCGCAAGAAATAGGCCAATTCGGCAGCTTTTTGTTCAATTTCTCGTGGAGTAAAAAATTTATCATCAGTACGAGTCAAGGGAATGATCCCCTGGCCCCGGATTTCCATATAAAGAATACGACGAGGATAAAGACCCTCTTTAACCTGAATTCTAATTGATTGGATATCCCGCATAAGGAATCGAAGGAAGACGCGACGTTTTATTCCAGGGAATCCCCAACGAAAAATGCACACTATTCCCTCTTTTCTATCGAATCGGTCATAACCACTACCTACATTCCACAAAATAGTACACCACAAGTAGGAGCTAATGAATAGGCCTGCGATTCCGTAGAAAGACATCACGACCCCCTGCGGAAAAAAAAGAATTTCTTGAGATGGAAGTATAGATATAATATTCTTACCAAGATAACTGGAAATCCCAACCGATAAGAATCCTAGTGAACCTAGAAAAAGAATACAGGCCCAGAAAAAATTACCCCTTTTTCGAGAACCTTTTAGAAGTTCTACCCATATGTGTTCTGATCGCCAATTCATATTAGATATACTAAATCCAGCAGCGGTCGATTGAAATTGAGAGAATAAGCTAAATAATTTTGACTTTACTTTTTTTGATTCTGAAATCGCCTTCAGCAACTAGTACTCCTGTGAAATAATAGGTTAGATACATTGACTTTCTATTCAAAAAATATTCGTTGATTCAATTAAAATAAATAAAATAAAACTCGCTATACCTGGCTCTGCATATTCATGCATTTATGCTCGTAGCCTATATCCGCATCCATAACCGTTTTTCATTTGTGTGTAGAAAGTGTGTGTAGAAAAAGCCACATACCCTACCATATTATATTACTTACACTAAAAAATACTAGACAATCTTATTTTTTTGCACATAAAGAAATAAAGAAGTCATTGCAATTGCCGGAAATACTAAGCCTACTAAAGGCACGAAAATAGAAGGTAAGTTTAAATCCGTCATGGAATAGGTGTCTCAATTCAAATTTACTATTTCTATCTAGTCGAAAAATATCTTAAGATTCTTATGATATAATTAAGTATATCTATTATAAGGAATATTGACTATTGTATTGTATTTTTTATTTTTAGTTTGAAAAATATTCTGTAAAAAAAATGAAAGGATAATAAGAAAATTCCAAAAAAGGAGAACTAATTAAAAAGATTTTATTTTGATTTTCCCATCCTCATGGCCTTTCTATCTTTCTAATCTAATTTGAAATTGGATTCAAAAGAAAGCGGTTAGAATTTACTTCCTGCATACATACTTCTCTAGAAGCGCATACAATAATGCGTGGTAAAGGCGGAGAAAATAGTATATTCAATCAAAATCAAAGGGCAAATTATCTTACCTACTATAGATCCCCTACTACCCTCTTAGACTTTAAAAGGCGATATACCACCCAAAGAAAGGGTATGAAAATGCCGGGTGGAGTTAGCTTTTCGACGAAGACCTGTCCCGTGCAGCGAAGCCCTGTTAGTAAGACCCCCCGCAATAATGGATTATAGAAGAATATTATTCCAAATACTCCTCTGGACGCATATAGTAGCATTGCGATTCCGAATCTTTTTTATTTATGAATATGAACAGAAAAAATTCATTGTATCGTTGGGTCGGAGCGGAGGTTTGGTCCAGAAAAATTAGAAACAAAACGTCTACTCTACCGCATTGAAGTCTATAGCGCTGTATTTCCACGAAAGTATAATTCTTACCATCAGGATACGATCCTTTCTTTTGAACTAAACGTCTCTACGATGGGTCCAGGTTCTATGTCCAATCCCAAATCAAGGATTTCTCGCTCTTGATCGGAGTCATAAACTAAAAAAAAACTACCTTTTTATCCTTTTTCTCAAGGTTATAGAAAACTTCCTTATCTAGTTCTAGCATTTTGAAAAAAAAAAAATGCTTCTTTTTTTACACACAGTTCGAGTCACTTGTTGACTCACGATTACGCCTGTTAAAAGTTTCAAACGTCCTCTTTTTTGAAATTGAAAGAGAGTCCTATAAAAAGGTCTAACTTCCAAACTATGTCTTTTTTCATTCATTCTCCTTTAGTTTTTTTCTCTATCTAGAAGTGGAATAGAATAACCCGGTTGAAGGGTAATGATCATACGTCTGTAATGCATTGTATGGCCCAGAATAGGTCCTATTCTTCTACCTTTTCCAGGTAGTCGATGGCTATTCACAGCTACCACCTTAACACCAAAGAAGAGTTCGACCCAATGCTTTATTTCTGTCTTAGTGAATCCCGATTCGACATTAAAAGTATATTGATTCTTTCCCAATAAACGAAGACTTTTTTCTGTAAATACTGCGTATTTGATTCCATTATCATTATCATATGATAATACTATATTTTATTATTTTATTATTTTATTTGTATTTCTTTATTGTATTATACCTTAATATATATATTCTAGATATATAGAATAGACGAATCTCAATTTGTCAAGTCTCATGATCATATCATGATCTATTTTTATTCGGCTCAATCTTTTTTTTCTAAAAAAGATTGAGCCGAGTTTAATTGCAATCAATTAGAAGAATAAAGAAGAATTACTGCATTTCATAACTGATTTTTTTCTCTTTTTATTTCGTTTCTTTTTTATTTATACCTTCTTTATCTTTAGTTTTATCTAGTTAATCAATAGTATCTACCGGCTCGAACTCGAATTTGATCGCCTTCCATACTTCACAAGCTGCGGCTAGTTCAGGACTCCATTTGCAAGCTGCTCGGATAATTTCATTACCTTCGCGAGCAAGATCGCGCCCTTCGTTACGAGCTTGTACACAGGCTTCTAAAGCCACTCGATTAGCTGCTGCACCAGGTGCATTTCCCCAAGGATGTCCTAAAGTTCCTCCACCAAATTGTAATACAGAATCGTCCCCAAAGATTTCGGTCAGAGCTGGCATATGCCAAACATGAATACCACCTGAAGCTACCGGTATAACACCTGGCATGGATACCCAGTCCTGAGTGAAAAAGATACCGCGAGCACGATCTTTTTCAATAAAATCATCGCGCAATAAATCAACAAAACCTAAAGTCATTTCGCGTTCCCCTTCTAACTTACCTACTACTGTACCGGAGTGGATATGATCTCCCCCAGACATACGCAATGCTTTAGCTAATACACGGAAATGCATACCATGATTTTTCTGTCTATCAATAACTGCATGCATTGCACGGTGAATGTGAAGAAGTAGGCCATTGTCGCGGCAATAATGAGCCAAAGTAGTATTTGCGGTGAATCCCCCAGTTAAGTAGTCATGCATTACAATAGGAACCCCTAATTCTCTTGCAAATACAGCTCTCTTAATCATTTCTTCACATGTACCCGCAGTCGCATTCAAGTAATGCCCCTTGATTTCACCGGTTTCGGCCTGTGATTTATAAATAGCTTCGGCACAAAAGACAAAACGGTCTCTCCAGCGCATAAATGGTTGTGAGTTTACGTTTTCATCATCTTTGGTAAAATCAAGTCCACCACGTAGACACTCATAACACGCTCTACCATAATTTTTTGCGGATAATCCCAATTTTGGTTTAATAGTACATCCCAATAAAGGACGACCGTACTTGTTCAACTTATCTCTTTCAACTTGGATACCATGAGGCGGGCCTTGGAAAGTTTTTGAATAAGTAGGGGGAATTCGTAGATCCTCCAAACGTAGAGCACGTAGGGCTTTGAAACCAAATACGTTACCTACAATGGAAGTAAACATGTTAGTAACGGAACCCTCTTCAAATAGGTCTAATGGATAAGCTACATAACAGATCCATTGGTTGTCTTCCCCAGCAACAGGCTCGATGTGATAGCATCGTCCTTTGTAACGATCAAGACTGGTAAGTCCATCAGTCCAAACAGTTGTCCATGTACCAGTAGAAGATTCGGCAGCTACTGCAGCCCCTGCTTCTTCGGGCGGAACCCCAGGCTGAGGACTTACTCGGAATGCTGCCAAGATATCAGTATCCTTAGTTTCATACTCTGGGGTGTAGTAAGTCAATTTATAATCTTTAACACCAGCTTGAAATCCAACACCTGCTTTAGTTTCTGTTTGTGGTGACATAAGTCCCTCCCTATAACTCTTGAATTAAGAATTCTCACAATAACAGGGTCTACTCGATGTTAATTAGGCGTAAATGAAACTTTAGCAAAAATCTCGTAAAACAAAAAGGATATTCAATTAATATAATATCAACTCATTAAAGAAAATTGAGGGCATGCTTAGGTTAATGAATATGTTTCATTCATATATAATGCGTACACCCTGTGTATGTTCTATCCTATAGGAATTCCAATATAGGAATTCGATAGGAATTGAGTTGTTGTTATGGTAAGTTAACACGGTTCGTTATTAAACCATGGATTTGATTTACCAAATCCATAATTATTGTATACTCTTTGATAGATATAGCGCAACCCAAATTAATTCCTAATCCTTATTTTACAAGTTCTTAATAGTTCTCTTTTCTTATTTTGAATGCAAATACCTAACTAAATACTAATAAAATTCTTTGTTGACAGCAATCTATGCTTCACAGTAGTATATATTTTGTATATCGAAGTCCTAGATAGGAAAGTAGAGTAGGCACAGATCCTCCACAAAAGGCAAAATGTATATGAAAAAAAAGATTGATTGAACTTTCCAATGGACTCATTCCATGAGTAAACGATTGAATGGGATTCGCTTGGGCAACGAAATCAAGTCCTGGTCCCCTTTTCTCTCTTATTGAATTAACTAATTCATTTCCTTTTTACTTTTGGATTTTTTTTGATTTGATTTGGCATTATTCAACAATAAAAAAAGAAAAATTTCGACAAATTCCTTTTTTTTAATTATGTGATAATTATGAGAACCAATCCTACTACTTCTCCTCCCGGGGTTTCCACAATTGAAGAAAAAAGTACAGGTCGTATCGATCAAATTATTGGACCCGTGCTGGATGTCACTTTTCCCCCAGGCAAGTTACCTTATATTTATAACGCTTTGGTAGTCCAGAGTAGAGACACTGCCGATAAGCAAATTAATGTGACTTGTGAGGTACAACAATTATTAGGAAATAATCGAGTTAGAGCTGTAGCTATGAGTGCTACGGACGGGTTGATGAGAGGAATGGAAGTGATTGACACGGGAGCTCCTCTCAGTGTTCCGGTCGGTGGAGCTACTCTCGGACGAATTTTCAACGTTCTTGGGGAGCCTGTTGACAATTTGGGTCCTGTAGATAGTAGTGCAACGTTCCCTATTCATAGATCTGCGCCTGCCTTTATCGAGTTAGATACGAAATTATCCATCTTTGAAACAGGTATTAAGGTCGTCGATCTTTTAGCTCCTTATCGACGTGGAGGAAAAATAGGACTATTTGGGGGGGCTGGAGTAGGTAAAACAGTACTGATCATGGAATTAATCAATAACATTGCTAAAGCTCATGGGGGCGTATCCGTATTCGGTGGAGTAGGGGAACGGACTCGTGAAGGAAATGATCTTTATATGGAAATGAAGGAATCCGGAGTAATTAATGAAAAAAATATTGAGGAATCAAAGGTAGCTCTAGTCTATGGCCAAATGAATGAACCACCGGGAGCTCGTATGAGAGTTGGTTTAACTGCCCTAACTATGGCGGAATATTTCCGAGATGTTAATAAGCAAGACGTGCTTTTATTTATCGATAATATCTTTCGTTTTGTTCAAGCAGGATCAGAGGTATCCGCTTTATTAGGGAGAATGCCCTCCGCAGTGGGTTATCAACCTACTCTTAGTACAGAAATGGGTTCTTTGCAAGAAAGAATTGCTTCTACTAAAAAGGGATCTATAACTTCGATTCAAGCAGTTTATGTACCTGCAGACGATTTGACCGACCCTGCCCCTGCCACAACATTTGCACATTTGGATGCTACTACCGTACTTTCCAGAGGATTAGCTTCCAAGGGTATTTATCCAGCAGTAGATCCTTTAGATTCAACCTCGACTATGTTACAGCCTCGGATCGTTGGCAACGAACATTATGAAACTGCGCAAAGAGTTAAGGAAACTTTACAACGTTACAAAGAACTTCAGGACATTATCGCAATTCTTGGCTTGGATGAATTATCGGAAGAGGATCGTTTAACTGTAGCAAGAGCAAGAAAAATTGAGCGTTTCTTATCACAACCGTTCTTTGTGGCAGAAGTTTTTACTGGTTCTCCAGGAAAGTATGTTGCTCTTGCGGAAACTATTAGGGGATTTCAACTAATCCTTTCCGGAGAATTAGACGGCCTACCTGAACAGGCTTTTTATTTGGTGGGTAACATCGATGAAGCTAGCACGAAAGCTATAACCTTAGAAGAGGAGAACAAATCGAAGAAATGAAATTAAATCTTTATGTACTGACTCCTAAGCGAATTATTTGGGATTGTGAAGTGAAAGAAATCATTTTATCCACTAATAGTGGCCAAATTGGCGTATTACCAAACCACGCCCCCATTAACACAGCAGTAGATATGGGTCCTTTGAGAATACGCCTCCTCAACGACCAATGGTTAACAGCGATTCTGTGGAGCGGTTTTGCGAGAATAGTTAATAATGAGATCATCATTTTAGGAAATGATGCGGAACTGGGTAGTGATATTGATCCGGAAGAAGCTCAAAAGGCACTTGAAATAGCCGAAGCTAACTTGAGTAAAGCTGAGGGTACGAAAGATTTGGTTGAAGCGAAGCTCGCTCTCAGACGAGCTAGGATACGAATCGAGGCTGTCAATTGGATTCCCCCATCCAATTGAAGACAATCCAGTGGTTTATAGTTGATACAAAGAAAAAGGGAAGAGGGGTAGAAAAAGTTATTAGATAGCGAAGCGAAGTAAGTCCAATGCTATCTAGTAATTTTTCTACCTACTTACCTACTATTGGATTTGAACCAATGACTCCCGCCGTATGAAAGCAATACTCTAACCACTGAGTTAAGTAGGCAATTTATCACCACAAAGGAAGACCCATTACTTCGATCGATTATATATTGAATCCCTTTTCTAAGCAATACCGCTCTGTTATTGGTCTGTTATATACTAAATACTAAACTAAATACTAAACAGATACAGATCAAAGGGGTATCCTCTGGCATTAGAAAATATTCATCTTGACAAGAAATTATCTATATGTTAAGATATCTCTGATAAGGGCTATAGCTCAGTTCGGTAGAGCAACTCGTTTACACGTGCGCCAATGCTTTTCAAAGGAGCTTATTATGCAATGAACATAATCGATCTTATTGCAAAATCAATGTCTTACTTCATAGATTCGAGAGAATAGGAGAACAGTAGCCTGACAAACAGTCGGTTCAGTCCGATTCAGGTGCCAATTCAGGTGCCTAATCAAATAGAACCCTTATGGATTTGCTAGTTGATAAGGTAAATATCCAGCCCACTAAATGCTAGGCGTAATGAGGATAAGGGCCTCCAAAAAACTTCTTTTCGTTCTATGAACTTTAAGGTGTATGAAGTCTCATAGTTAACTCTTGCAGTGGAACGATAGAGACTCCATTTCACTTAGGTTGATTTAATTTAGACCGGAGGCAGACCTAAGTCAAGGTAATCCTCCTTTGAAACACTTTGGTATTGCTCCTAGATAGATCATAATACAAAAAATCAATCAGAGCACAGGGAGCCATCTCATTATCTTTCCGTAAAGAAAAACTATGGTGGACTAACTGATCTTTAAATCAGTTTATGAAAGAGCCCAATGCAAAAAAATGCATGTTGGGTCTTTGAAACAGTTCAAATCATTTCGATAATAATCCGTTTGATCTGTTTTACCGAGAAGGTCTACGGTTCGAATCCGTATAGCCCTAATATGCCCTTTTTTAGATTTTAGGATCTCTATCCTATGTTTTCTTTAGTTTAGTATAGTTTTCATTTTCTCATTAGTATTTGTTTATAGACTGGATAGGCGCCTGCGACATAGAATAGAGATAAAAGCATTACCAAAGGCTCATTCATCGAAAATCAAAATCATACAGACAGGAAAAGAAAAACGAATTTCTATCAAATCAATAGAAGAAAGGATCCTTTCCCTGATTTGAATCCCGTCCTCCTTCAAATAGGATATCTCTAGACTTCCCTATAATAACTGCAATGATTTTATCCATTTTGCGAATTCCTACTTTGTTTTAAGTATATTTATTACTTTGTTTATAGATACATTATGTAAATTGATCAACTTTAAATAGAAAAAATAAAGTAAAGAGTAAATAAGAAAACAGAATATTCTGTCTCATAGTTCTGAAATAGAGTTCTTTATTTTTATTTTATAGTATTACTTCTCATTAATTATACTGCATAGATTAGTCCTACTATCTTAATTAGGTTCTAATTTAGTAGTATTCTCATTTTTATTTAATAGTCTCTTATTATTTTATTATTAAATATTAAATAAAGGATAGAGCTATTCTTTTTTCTAGAGATTCTAGAGAAAGCGAGACAAAGTGAAACGAGAAAGTTTTCTTTATATAAGAATTAGATCTACATACACCATATCTAAATAGAATGGAAATCCAAAAGAAAGGGAGTTGGGATTCCATTGGATGAATCTTTAAAGAAGATGCAGCACAGAGGAAACAAAGGCTAAACTTAAACTAAGCGCTTTTGTTTGAACAAAAAAGATTCTTGTTTCACCGAGGAAAAGAGAGAAGTTCTGGATAAATTGACAATGCTGAATTGAATTGACTAATTTAAGTTCCGCCTATTCCACATTAATGGGAGTACATTATGTTTCTGCTTCACGAATATGATATTTTTTGGACATTTCTAATAATAGCAAGCCTTATTCCTATTTTGGCATTTTCGATTTCAGGACTTTTAGCCCCGGTTAGTGAAGGACCAGAGAAGCTTTCTAGTTATGAATCGGGTATAGAACCCATGGGAGGGGCTTGGGTACAATTCCGAATACGCTATTATATGTTTGCGCTCGTTTTTGTTGTTTTTGATGTGGAAACCGTCTTTCTATACCCTTGGGCAATGAGTTTCGACGTATTGGGTGTATCCGTTTTTATCGAAGCTTTGATTTTCGTGCTTATCTTAGTTGTTGGTTTAGTTTATGCATGGCGAAAAGGAGCCTTGGAATGGTCTTAACTGAATATTTAGACAAAAAAAAAGAAGGAAAAGATTCTATTGAGACAGTTATGAATTTGATTGAGTTTCCCTTACTTGACCAAACAAGTTCCAATTCTGTTATTTCAACTACACCAAATGATCTTTCGAATTGGTCAAGACTCTCCAGTTTATGGCCCCTTCTATACGGTACCAGTTGTTGTTTCATTGAATTTGCTTCATTAATAGGCTCACGATTCGACTTTGATCGTTATGGATTGGTACCAAGATCAAGTCCTAGGCAAGCAGACCTAATTTTAACAGCCGGTACGGTAACAATGAAAATGGCTCCCTCTTTAGTGAGATTATACGAGCAAATGCCTGAACCAAAATACGTCATTGCTATGGGAGCCTGTACTATTACAGGGGGAATGTTCAGTACGGATTCCTATAGTACTGTTCGGGGAGTTGATAAGTTAATTCCTGTGGATGTCTACTTGCCGGGCTGCCCACCTAAACCGGAGGCAGTTATAGATGCCCTAACAAAACTTCGTAAGAAGATATCGCGAGAAATAGTTGAGGATCAAACTCTATCTCAAAATAAAAATAGATGTTTTACTACCAGTCACAAGCTTTATGTTAGGCGCAGTACTCATACAGGAACTTATGAGCAAGAATTGCTCTATCAATCACCATCTACATTAGATATATCTTCTGAAACTTTTTTCAAATCCAAAAGTTCAGTACCTTCCTACAAATTAGTGAATTAGGAGAGGGGCTCTTTTGTGTAGAAAAATAAAAAGCAGGGCAATCTTTCAAACTTGCATCCGAAATGTGAAATATTTATACAAAGAGGGAGAGATGAAGACAATGCAGCAGGGTTGGTTATCTAATTGGCTAGTCAAACATGAGGTGGTTCATAGATCTTTGGGCTTTGATCACCGAGGAATAGAGACTTTACAAATAAAAGCAGGGGATTGGGATTCCATTGCTGTCATTTTATATGTATATGGTTACAATTATTTACGCTCCCAATGTGCTTATGATGTAGCACCCGGTGGATCTTTAGCTAGCGTGTATCATCTTACGAGAATACAATATGGTATAGATAATCCAGAAGAAGTCTGCATAAAAGTCTTTGCCCAAAAGGATAATCCTAGAATTCCGTCTGTCTTCTGGATTTGGAGAAGTGCCGATTTTCAAGAACGCGAATCTTATGATATGGTGGGAATCTCTTATGATAATCATCCGCGCCTTAAACGTATCCTAATGCCTGAAAGTTGGATAGGCTGGCCCTTACGTAAGGATTATATAACCCCCAATTTTTATGAAATACAAGATGCTCATTGAATGATAAGAAATTCATGCTCACTTATACAACACAACTCCAGATTTTATTCAAGTCAAGGAATATTTTTAGGTTCTTTTCCTAGATGAAACGGAATACCTATTTATAATTAATTCCTAATTATACAAAAGCATTCCAGATAGACTGAGCAAAAAAAGGGTTTCATTTGGATTCCCCTATTTTGAAAATCGCATATTAATTTCCTTCATATGAACAGAAAAATAGGATGACTCAAAGAAGTTCTCTACCAGGAACTTTGTACCGCGCACATTACTTAGCACAACTAGGAAAATAAGATAAGATAAAGATAAGCAAGACTAAAAAAATATTCGTCGGAATAGCGGAATACAAAATTAAGAAACGCAAAAAAATAAAGGGGAATCTCACCCCCTTCTTTATCATAAAGAAAAGATATATTTTAAAACTTCTTTAAAAAGAAAAAGAAGTGCCTCTATATTTATATTATAGATTTATCCACTTAGATGAATAAATATTATTAATGAATATGTATCACAATCCATCTCGAGGTATTTGGATCAATACCTATTCGGTGGATCTTTTTTTTTTTTTTCTCTGCCAGGAACCAGATTTGAACTGGTGACACGAGGATTTTCAGTCCTCTGCTCTACCAACTGAGCTATCCTGACCTTTTCTTGTGCATCATCCTAGTAGAGTATTTGTATCTATGTCAATTAAAAGGACTAAAAATTAATTAAAGTATTTCAAATTTTAAATTTGAAAATGGGGGGGGTAGTCCTATGCATTGTGCATGGTTTACTTAAATAAAACTTAAAAATAGAGTGAATAACCAAGATTTCTTGCCGATACTCTAATAAAAAAGAAATCTATTCAATGAATAGGATAAGATCCATTGAGTTCTCTTCGCATTCCTTTGTGAAAGAGTAGAATGAGAAAGCTAATGAATCTTAAACCCATTGCATTGATAAAAAGAAAAAAAAGTGCATTGATAAAAAGAAAAAAAAAAAGAGGATAAATAATAATAATATAGTATAGTTAGGGAATAAAAGAGGATTTGGGGATAGAGGGACTTGAACCCTCACAACTTATAAAGTCGACGGATTTTCCTTTTACTAGAAATTTCATTGTTGTCAGTATTGACATGTAGAATGGGACTCTCTCTTTGTCCTCGTCCGATTAATCCACTTTTTTAAAGATCTCGAAAACTTTGAATTTTAATTGAAGAATTTGATTATTCAATATTCGATTGGAGTGGATTCACAATAATGAAAAAAAAAAATTATGATATGAGTTTTTTATTTCATAATCATTATCATTTCTAATTTCATTTTTAAAAAAGATAAAGAACCTATATTATAATTAGAATATAATATGAGTTCTGTGATTAATCGTTTGCTATGTCAGTATCTATACGTGTTTATTAAATGTATAAGGTATAAAACCCCTCTTTCTCTAATTTAGAACTAGAAGGAATTCCACTAACAACACAACGTAATTAACTCGATTCGTTAGAACAGCTTCCATTGAGTCTCTGCACCTATCCTTTTCCTTTGTATTCTAGTTCGAGAACCCCTTGTTTTCTCAAAACACGGATTTGGCTCAGGATTGCCCTTTTTTAATTCCAGGGTTTCTCTGAATTTGGAAGTTACCACTTAGCAGGTTTCCATACCAAGGCTCAATACAATCAAGTCCGTAGCGTCTACCGATTTCGCCATATCCCCATTTCCCTCTTCTTTGAGACCAGGATTCCTTGTGTAATTTCATCCATCTCTTAGTTTTTTTTTTGAATCATTGAGTTCATCACTCAACGTAGTCTAGCAGTTCAGTTCGACTCTATTTGAGAGACCTCGCTTGCTTATTGCAATTCAGAATTGAATTGATTCTATCCTTGATGTATTTGCAATTCAATCCGAATCAATATATCCAAAAGTTTTTATCTCCCCCACCTCCCGTCTTACTTTTTTATAGTATTCAAAATTATACTATAACGCTTGATATTTATTCTTTTTTTCTAATCAGAATTAGCAATTTTATTTACTCTGACTCTATGTTCCCCTTAGTGAAATATTAATCCTCAAATTATTAACAAATAATAAAGTCTATAATGATCGAATGAAAATACCAATAAATTCTATAATTTTATTTTTTAATATCCTATAGTTAAGCATATCAAGCTAACTTTATCTTTAAGAAGTTTTAGTATTTTTTTATTTTTATAAGTATAACTTCAAATTTAGAACTAGTTAATAGCTAAGATTAATAACTAATATCTGAGATTTTACGGATTTCCTATACTATACCTATTTCTATTTGTTACACTATTTCCGTTATGTAAGCCCACTTAGCTCAGAGGTTAGAGCATCGCATTTGTAATGCGAGGGTCATCGGTTCAAATCCGATAGTCGGCTTTTTTTTCTCTATCGATGTTCTACGAACAAGAATCTCTTTTTTTCCGAATTAAATGGAGAATCCAGGATCTTTTATGTTTTTTACCTTACAATTTTGCTAGATACAAAACAATAAAATAAATAATATATATACAAAAAAAAAAGATTTTGATGAAATTCCATTTTTTGGGGTACTTTAGTTGATTTTACTCTGTTTATCCTGTAGTTTAATTCAGTTTTAATTTCGATGTATTCTGTAATGTAAATACAATGAAATTAATTGTGTAAAATGAAATTTCAATAAAATAAAAAAAGGAGTCTTCATGTCCCGTTATCGAGGACCTCGTTTAAAAAAAATACGCCGTCTGGGAGCTTTACCAGGACTCACTAGAAAAACACCTAAATCCGGAAGTAATCTTAAAAAAAAATTCAATTCTGGGAAAAAGGAGCAATATCGTATTCGTCTTCAAGAAAAACAGAAATTGCGTTTTCATTATGGTCTGACAGAACGACAATTACTTAGATATGTACATATCGCTGGAAAAGCAAAAAGGTCAACAGGCCAGGTTTTACTACAATTACTTGAAATGCGTTTGGATAATATCCTTTTTCGATTGGGTATGGCTTCAACCATTCCTGGGGCCCGCCAATTAGTCAACCATAGACATATTTTAGTTAATGGTCGTATAGTCAATATACCAAGTTTTCGTTGCAAACCCCGAGATATTATTACTACGAAAGATAACCAAAGATCAAAAGGTCTGGTTCAAAATTATATTGCTTCATCGGACCCGGGGAAATTGCCAAAGCATTTGGCGATTGACACGTTGGAATATAAAGGACTAGTAAATAAAATCCTAGATAGGAAGTGGGTCGGTCTCAAAATAAATGAGTTGTTAGTTGTAGAATATTACTCTCGTCAGACTTGAACTTAACGAAAAAAGGAAAGGTTCATAGAATTTTCTTCCCCTTCCCCTTTCCCCGAACTAAATCGCCCTAAGACCATTACCATTAATTTGTATTTTCCCATCAACTAGCTAAAATTGATTAACCCTAGGATTAGGATCCTTTTTTCTTTTTTCCTCTATGTGTATTTTACATACCACAGTAATTTGCTATAGAGAATTTCTAATTTCTATTAAATCAAAATAAGATAATATAAGATATTATATTATTGCTGGAAAAAATTGTTATTTGATTTGATACATTGTGATCCTTAACGTTGATGAATTAAGAAAAACGGAAAGAGAGGGATTCGAACCCTCGGTAAACAAAAGTCTACATAGCAGTTCCAATGCTACGCCTTGAACCGCTCGGCCATCTCTCCTACATAACTTATTATGGAAAATAAACTGAGTGAATAGCGAGTTTTCTTATTCCTGCAGTACAGGTACAACCGCAACCACTCGGGGGTTCCATAGTTCTATTGGAAAAATTCCTTTTGATCTAAGTGGAAGGATACAGGATTTTTTACTAGAAATTGCGCTCGCTATAAAATAAAAGTTTTAATTTGGGTTTTCCCGCAACTAAAGAAAAAGAAAATGGAAGAATTCTTCTTATTGCATAATAAAATAAAGAAACCTTAGAATTCCGTTTGCATAAGATACGCTACACCATACTATCGAAATCAAAAATAGGGTATGAGACAATTAATAACTTTGAAAACACGAAATAGTTGATAACATAAGTTGTTGTTCAGAAATAGGAAAGTGGAATGAAATCCAGTCTTAGTCAAATATTTCATATCTCTTCGTGTCCAAGCAGAAGGAAAAGGATACAATTTGAGCTGAGCGGAAAATCCATATCTCTCTTATCCATTTAAAGCATATGGATTTAGAGTAGAGCATATGGATCAATCTATTTATAATTATAAGAATCGAATGTGTTTGTTTTTATGTTATTTTGTGAAGGAATGAAAACAATTCTATATAGAATGGGTTGGGAATTATGCCTAGATCCCGTGGAAATGGAAATTTCATTGATAAGACCTCCTCAATTGTAGCCAATATTTTATTGCGAATAATTCCGACAACCTCAGGAGAAAAAAAGGCATTTACTTATTATAGAGATGGTGCGATTTGACTCTTTTTTTTGCTTTTTTTTAGCCCTACCTATACCTCAGTCTTACGAAAAAGAGAGGGGGGTTGGCATAGAGAGAACCAAATTTGTAAAGCAAACAAACCCACGCTTCGGGAAGGTGAGGCGAACTAACAATTCCTTCCGTCGTGTATCCTCGATTGATGCGGCTTCAGATACTTCAATTGTAGATTTGAGTATTGAGCGAAAGGTTACACCTACAGGATATGGTATGGTATGGATTACAGGCCAATCCTACTCTATTAGTATCCGTAGGCAGCATAGGGGAGAAAAGCACTACACCTAGAAATAGGAATCAACAAGAGAAAAACTTTGTTAGAAATTACCCCTTTCCTGATCGGTATCAGGGCTGGGAAGAATGGTTGGGATAACAAACAACCATCAGGTTTGTACTTTGGATACCCCTATAACCATCAAAGATCGTTGAAGTAGCTAATTCCTCTAAATAGGAGGCGTTGAGAACAAAGAAATTATTGGAGCTATCGTTTTCCTCTAGCATTAATAGAATTCATTGGTGTTAAGAAAAACCTCTTGTGGGAAGGTTGGCTAGAGATTTCTTGGAAAAATACCAGCCCCTTTCGGTTCATAATGAGACGGGACTAATTCTATTTTGATTCTATAGATTATTTCGCTTAGTACTATTATGTACAGAAGGGAGGAGCCGTATGAGATGAAAACCTCATGTACGGTTTTGGAACGGAGATTTTTTGAATAGAATGAACGACCGTAACGGATGTTGGCTCAATCCGAAGGAAATTATGCGGAAGCTTTGCAAAATTATTATGAAGCTACGCGACTAGAAATCGATCCCTATGATCGAAGTTATATACTCTATAACATAGGCCTTATACACACAAGCAATGGAGAGCATACAAAGGCTTTGGAATATTATTTCCGGGCACTAGAACGAAACCCCTTCTTACCGCAAGCTTTTAATAATATGGCCGTGATCTGTCATTACGTGCGACTATCTCCACTATAGAAAGAAAAAAAAAAAAGAGAGGATCAAATTTTCTAGTAAATACTAGAAAAAAAGGGCTTTCTACATAGGGATCGTAAAAACAACGATTTTTCCCTATCAGCTGTAGGAAGGAAGGACACTTCACGAGAATCAAAAAACGAAGAAAGTATGGCCTATACTACTACTCTATGGATAAAGTTTCTCAAATTGATAGAGAAAGCACCGTAAAGATCAATTAGTGAGCGACTGGGTCGATACAACTAAAAAAAACTGCTTACTTATCCCATGATATGGGGCAAAATTTAGGAATCCGCTTATGTAATAGAGCCGATCCACTAAGGGATTAAGCAGCGGTGTAGTATCAGATCCCAAAGATAGTAAGTTCTTTTTTCTTTCTTATGGAAAAAAGTCTTTTTCAAGGATTCTATAGAGATTTCATATATGAAACCGGGATAGTTACCTCTCAGAAAATTTGAACGAAGGCTCTATATCTATCTATGCTTCATTCTTCTGAAGGTGGGAAAAAAGATCAAACTGATTATTGATAAAAATTAGGGTTTGAAACTTAGGTAATTAATTTCTTCTGCTTAACCCAAGAACAAATTGGATCGATTTTTGATAAATCGAATTCAGTTAAGATAGGGGAAATTCAGATAGCAATTTCTGAGCCGTATGAGGTAGGAAACTCTCAAGTACGGTTCTAAGGGAAGGAACTTCCTATTCCGACCGAGGAGAACAGGCCATTCTACAGGGTGATTCGGAAATTGCGGAAGCTTGGTTTGATCAAGCTGCTGAATATTGGAAACAAGCTATAGCGCTTACTCCGGGAAATTATATTGAAGCACAGAACTGGTTGAAGATTACGAAGCGCTTTGAATTTGAATAAGACCATGCTCCTTCTTTTTCATAAAATGGGTGGTTTGGTTGTTGATCCATTAATCAAATAAATTAGGTCGTAAGATCGAATCAAGAATTTCATTATATCCATTTCTTATACCTTCTATTTTATATGATATTTCATAAGAATAAACCATAGGGATAGGGTCTAGAATAGAAGTAATAAAGTGAATAAAAAGAGGGGGCAATCTAAATATTGCTAATATATTAGGACCATCTTATTAATAATTCTAATGAGTTATCTTGGAATTTAGAATCAAATAAAAAACCCTATATTATGCTCAAGGAAAGTAGATATAGATAGGAGCTTATGCCCTCAAAAAAAATACACTAGTTTCTTAAATTAAAAATAAAAAAGATTTTTTTCTTACGTCGAGAAATATTTGTTTTTCAAGATAAACAATGTCCGTTAGGCACCTAATCTTTATGTCATAATAGACCCGAACACTTGCCTCGGATTGACTTCAATATATAATTGCTCCAGTGAATAACTAAAAAAAAAATAGAAGGATGGTAGATAGTAAAGAAAAGAACTAATCACAATATCTATCTTTCAAAATCTATCTTTCAAAATCTATCTTTCAAAATATATATCTTTCAAAGATTCACTAAAAAGACAGTTGGCGGGTCTCTTTGTATGTCTTGTCCGGAAAGAGGAGGACTTAATGATTATTCGTTCGCCGGAACCAGAAGTAAAAATTGTTGTGGATAGGGATCCTGTAAAAACATCTTTTGAGGAATGGGCCAGACCCGGCCATTTCTCAAGAACACTAGCTAAGGGCCCTGATACTACCACTTGGATCTGGAACCTACATGCTGATGCTCACGATTTCGATAGTCATACTGGTGATTTGGAGGAGATTTCTCGAAAAGTCTTTAGTGCTCATTTCGGGCAACTTTCCATTATCTTTCTTTGGTTGAGTGGCATGTACTTTCATGGCGCCCGTTTTTCCAATTATGAAGCATGGCTAAGTGATCCTACTCACATTGGACCCAGTGCTCAGGTAGTTTGGCCTATAGTAGGGCAAGAAATATTGAATGGTGATGTAGGCGGGGGTTTCCGAGGAATCCAAATAACCTCTGGTTTTTTTCAGCTTTGGCGAGCATCTGGAATAACTAGTGAATTACAACTCTATTGTACTGCAATTGGTGCATTGATTTTTGCAGCGTTAATGCTTTTTGCTGGTTGGTTCCATTATCACAAAGCCGCTCCCAAATTGGCCTGGTTCCAAGATGTAGAATCCATGTTGAATCACCACTTAGCGGGATTATTAGGACTTGGGTCTCTTTCTTGGGCGGGGCACCAAATTCATGTATCTTTACCAATTAACCAATTTCTTGACGCTGGGGTGGATCCTAAAGAGATACCACTTCCTCATGAATTTATCTTGAATCGGGACCTTTTGGCTCAACTTTATCCTAGTTTTGCCGAAGGAGCAACCCCTTTTTTCACTTTAAATTGGTCCAAATACGCAGAATTTCTGACTTTTCGCGGAGGACTAGATCCAGTAACCGGTGGTCTCTGGCTGACCGATATTGCGCACCATCATTTAGCTATTGCTATTCTTTTCCTAATCGCAGGTCATATGTATAGGACCAATTGGGGTATTGGCCATGGACTTAAAGATATTTTGGAGGCTCACAAGGGCCCATTTACAGGACAAGGCCATAAGGGTCTTTATGAAATCTTAACAACGTCATGGCATGCTCAATTATCTCTTAACCTAGCTATGCTAGGCTCTACAACCATTGTTGTAGCTCATCATATGTATTCTATGCCTCCCTATCCATACCTAGCTACTGACTATGGTACACAACTTTCCTTGTTCACACACCACATGTGGATTGGCGGATTTCTAATAGTCGGTGCTGCTGCACATGCAGCAATTTTTATGGTAAGAGACTATGATCCAACTACTCGATACAACGATCTATTAGATCGCGTCCTTAGACACCGCGATGCAATCATATCCCACCTTAACTGGGTATGTATATTTCTAGGTTTTCACAGTTTTGGCTTGTACATTCATAATGATACCATGAGTGCTTTAGGCCGTCCACAAGATATGTTTTCGGATACTGCCATACAATTACAACCTATCTTTGCTCAATGGGTACAAAATATCCATGCTACTGCGCCTGGCGTAACAGCTCCTGGTGCAACAACAAGTACTAGCTTAACGTGGGGAGGCGGCGAGTTAGTAGCAGTAGGTGGCAAAGTGGCTTTGTTACCTATTCCATTAGGAACCGCAGATTTTTTAGTCCATCACATTCATGCATTTACCATACATGTGACTGTATTAATACTTTTGAAAGGTGTTTTATTTGCTCGGAGTTCCCGTTTGATACCCGATAAAGCAAATCTAGGTTTTCGCTTTCCTTGCGATGGGCCTGGCCGAGGGGGAACATGTCAAGTATCCGCCTGGGATCATGTTTTCTTAGGTTTATTCTGGATGTACAATGCAATTTCGGTAGTCATTTTCCATTTCAGTTGGAAAATGCAGTCGGATGTTTGGGGTACTATAAGTGATCAAGGGGTGGTAACTCATATTACAGGGGGAAACTTTGCACAGAGTTCCATTACGATTAATGGGTGGCTTCGAGATTTCTTGTGGGCACAGGCATCGCAAGTCATTCAGTCTTATGGTTCTTCATTATCTGCATATGGTCTTTTTTTCTTAGGTGCTCATTTTGTCTGGGCCTTCAGTTTAATGTTTTTATTCAGCGGCCGTGGTTATTGGCAAGAACTCATTGAATCTATCGTTTGGGCTCATAACAAATTAAAAGTTGCTCCTGCTACTCAGCCTAGAGCCTTGAGCATTATACAAGGACGCGCTGTAGGAGTAACCCATTACCTTCTGGGTGGAATTGCCACGACATGGGCATTCTTCTTAGCGAGAATTATTGCAGTAGGATAGTGGCTAGGAGGATTTGAAAGGCATTATGGAATTAAGATTTCCCAGGTTTAGCCAAGGCTTAGCTCAGGACCCCACTACTCGTCGTATTTGGTTTGGTATTGCTACCGCACATGATTTCGAAAGTCATGATGATATTACTGAAGAACGTCTTTATCAGAACATTTTTGCTTCTCACTTTGGGCAATTAGCAATAATCTTTCTATGGACGTCCGGAAATCTGTTTCATGTAGCTTGGCAAGGAAATTTTGAATCATGGATACAGGATCCTTTACACGTAAGACCTATTGCTCATGCGATTTGGGATCCTCATTTTGGTCAACCCGCTGTGGAAGCCTTTACTCGAGGAGGTGCTGCTGGTCCAGTGAATATTGCTTATTCTGGAGTTTATCAGTGGTGGTATACAATAGGATTACGCACCAATGAGGATCTTTATACTGGAGCTCTTTTTCTATTATTTCTTTCTACGCTGTCCTTAATAGCGGGTTGGTTACATCTACAACCCAAATGGAAACCAAGCCTTTCGTGGTTCAAAAACGCGGAATCTCGTCTCAATCATCATTTGTCAGGACTTTTCGGGGTAAGTTCTTTGGCTTGGACAGGACATTTAGTTCATGTTGCTATTCCCGCATCCAGGGGGGAGTACGTTCGATGGAATAATTTCTTAGATGTATTACCCTATCCCCAGGGGTTGGGACCCCTTTTGACGGGTCAATGGAATCTTTATGCCCAAAACCCTGATTCGAGTAATCATTTATTTGGTACCGCTCAAGGAGCGGGAACTGCCATTCTAACTCTTCTTGGGGGATTCCATCCACAAACACAAAGTTTGTGGCTGACCGATATGGCTCACCATCATTTAGCTATTGCATTTATTTTTCTCATTGCCGGTCACATGTATCGAACTAACTTCGGAATTGGGCACAGTATTAAAGATCTTTTAGAAGCGCATACTCCTCCGGGGGGTCGATTAGGGCGTGGGCATAAGGGCCTTTATGACACAATCAACAATTCGATTCATTTTCAGTTAGGTCTTGCTCTAGCTTCTTTAGGGGTTATTACTTCCTTAGTAGCTCAACATATGTACTCTTTACCTCCTTATGCATTCATAGCACAAGACTTTACTACTCAAGCTGCTTTATATACTCATCACCAATATATTGCAGGGTTCATCATGACAGGGGCTTTTGCTCATGGAGCTATTTTTTTCATTAGGGATTACAATCCGGAACAGAATGAGGATAATGTATTGGCAAGAATGTTAGACCATAAAGAAGCTATCATATCTCATTTAAGTTGGGCTAGCCTCTTTCTAGGATTCCATACCTTGGGCCTTTATGTTCATAACGACGTCATGCTTGCTTTTGGTACTCCAGAAAAGCAAATCTTGATCGAACCTATATTTGCCCAATGGATACAATCTGCTCATGGCAAGACGACATATGGGTTCGATATACTCTTATCTTCAACGAATGGCCCCGCTTTCAATGCGGGTCGAAGCCTATGGTTGCCCGGATGGTTGAATGCTGTTAATGAGAATAGTAATTCGCTTTTCTTAACAATAGGACCTGGGGATTTCTTGGTTCATCATGCTATTGCTCTAGGTTTGCATACAACTACATTGATTTTAGTAAAGGGCGCTTTAGATGCACGCGGTTCCAAATTAATGCCAGATAAAAAGGATTTTGGATATAGTTTTCCTTGTGACGGCCCAGGGCGCGGCGGTACTTGTGATATTTCTGCTTGGGACGCATTTTATTTGGCAGTTTTCTGGATGTTAAATACCATTGGGTGGGTTACTTTTTATTGGCATTGGAAACATATCACATTATGGCAGGGCAACGTTTCACAATTTAATGAATCCTCCACTTATTTGATGGGATGGTTAAGAGATTACCTATGGTTAAACTCTTCACAACTTATCAATGGATATAATCCTTTTGGGATGAATAGTTTATCGGTATGGGCGTGGATGTTCTTATTTGGACATCTTGTTTGGGCTACTGGATTTATGTTCTTAATTTCCTGGCGGGGGTATTGGCAGGAATTAATTGAGACTTTAGCATGGGCTCATGAACGCACACCTTTAGCTAATTTAATTCGCTGGAGAGATAAGCCCGTGGCTCTTTCCATTGTGCAAGCAAGATTGGTTGGATTAGCTCACTTTTCCGTGGGTTATATATTCACTTATGCAGCTTTCTTGATTGCCTCAACATCAGGCAAGTTTGGTTAATTTAGTTTGTTTTTTTGTACTGTATCAGCACCTAGTTCATTACTCTTGATAGAGAGGGAGGATCTGCCTTTTTAGATTTCTTTTTCTATTTATTTTTCCATCTAGGATTAGAACCGTATACTTGGTAATAATAGCAACGACACATTATGGCAAAAAAAAGTTTGATTCAGAGGGAGAAGAAGCGGCAGAAATTAGAACAGAAATATCATTTGATTCGTCAATCTTTAAAAAAAAAGATAAGAAGCAAAGTTTCTCCCTTGAGTTTGAGTGAAAAAACGAAAATGCAGAGAAAAATTGCAATCCCTACCGCGTAATAGTGCACCTACACGCCTTCATCGACGTTGTTTTTTGACCGGAAGACCTAGAGCTAACTATCGACATTTTGGGCTATCCGGACACGTACTTCGAGAAATGGTTTATGAATGTTTGTTACCGGGTGCAACAAGATCCAGTTGGTAAGGATAAAATACCCTTTCGTATTTGTATGGATTTCTGGAATTGATAATCATAGAGGAGCCCTCTTTACCATTCTGTATAAATGGACTATTCTATTTGTATAGATATTGGTAGAGGGGCGTATCCAACCCTCTTTTATCCACTAGTTACCCCTCTTTAGTTTAAGAGTATAGAGCAGTTTGGTAGCTCATAAGGCTCATAACCTTGGGGTTGCGGGTTCGATTCCCACTACCGCCTCCATACTCCTTCTTTATGATATATGCATGATATAATATATACATCATGCATTTGTATCTGGATTTTTTGATTTCCTAAAAGAGTTTTGGTCTAACAGTTTTTTCTCGGAAGAAGCAAAAAAATAAAAGAAAGAATAAAATATGAAAGAAAAGCGTCCATTGTCTAATGGATAGGACAGAGGTCTTCTAAACCTTTGGTATAGGTTCAAATCCTATTGGACGCAATCTTATTTCTATCTATTCTTTAAATAACTATACTAAACTAAAAACAAAGAAAACTTTTTTGCATGATTCAAATGAAAAAGCTTTCTCAACGATTCCTATTCTACTAACAAGAGTAGACATGCAAAATTTATTTGTTACTGAAGAGAAAACCGTTCCAGCTGTTCCTGAATAGCTTCCTTCAAAAGGATTTCCGCTTGCTCGGTGAATGTCTTGCTAGAAGATATAATTTCTTGGAATTGAGGTTTAGTATCTTTTAGATGTTTACGTAACTCATCCAGAAATTTATTTACCTGTTCAATTTCTAACGAATCAAGATATCCTCTTGTTCCGGTATAAATAGTAGCTATCTGCTCTTCCACTGGGAGAGGATTTGCCTGGGATTGTTTAAGCAATTCCCTTAATCGTCGACCCCTTGCCAATTGATTCTGACTTGTTTTATCGAGAGCAGAGGCGAATTGTGCAAAGGCTTGTAACTCTGCGAATTGCGCTAGTTCCAATTTTGATTTGCCAGCTACTTGTTTCATGGCTTTAATTTGAGCCGCGGATCCTACTCTGGAAACAGAAATACCCACATTAATAGCGGGTCGAATTCCGGCATTGAATAGATCCGCAGATAAGAATATTTGTCCATCTGTAATGGAGATTACATTAGTAGGAATATAGGCGGAAACGTCTCCAGATTGAGTCTCAACTATTGGTAAAGCGGTCATACTTCCTTCGCCTAAAAGAGAATTTAATTTAGCGGCTCTTTCTAAAAGGCGTGAATGCAAATAAAAAACATCCCCTGGATAAGCCTCACGTCCGGGAGGTCTTCTTAATAGAAGGGACATTTGGCGATAAGCTTGTGCCTGTTTGGAGAGATCATCATAAATTATTAAAGTATGCCGTTCGCGGTACATAAAATACTCAGCCAGGGCTGCTCCCGTATAAGGAGCGAGGTATTGTAATGTAGCAGGTGAATCCGCCATTTCAGCTACTACAATAGTGTATTCCATGGCCCCCTCCTCATGGAAAGTAGTTACTACTTGAGCTACGGAGGATGCTCTTTGACCGATAGCTACATAAACACATATTACACCTTGCCCTTTTTGATTGAGAATTGTATCTGTGGCTACTGCTGTTTTGCCAGTCTGTCTGTCCCCAATAATTAACTCTCGCTGACCGCGCCCTATAGGGATCATCGAATCGATAGCAATAAGCCCTGTTTGAAGAGGTTCGTATACGGAACGCCTGGAAATTATACTTGGAGCAGGAGATTCAATTAAGCGAGATTCGGAAGCTATAATTTCGCCTTTCCCATCAATAGGTTTAGCCAGAGCATTTACAACACGACCCAAGTAAGCCTCACTCACGGGTATCTGAGCAATTCTTCCTGTTGCTTTTACAAAACTTCCCTCTTGTATCATCAACCCATCGCCCATTAATACAATCCCAACATTTTTGGATTCCAAATTCAGAGCAATACCCCTAGTACCTTCTGCAAATTCGACTAATTCACCTGACATTATTTCACCAAGACCTATAATACGAGCAATCCCATCCCCCACTTGAACTACGCGACCTATATTCTCAATCCCTACTTTCCTATTATATTGTTCAATACGTTCGCGGAGAATTTTATGAATTTCGTCGACTCGAAGGGTTGCCATTAGTGTTTCTTGACTCTTTTTTCGGAAGCAAGGGGAAAAATAATGCCTAAATTCTAAACGAAAGTAGAAGTTCAAGGCCTAATTAATTTAATTATTTCTTCCATTCCAGGGACCCGAGAATGCCAATATTAGCACGAATCGTACGGAAATGTAACTCGGTATTCAAACAACTATTCAGAGTTCCTAGAGCTCCTTGTACGGCCTGTTGGAAAACCCGCTGTCGGACCTGATTCATTGCCCTTTGTTTTTCAAAATAAAGGGTTTCGTTTTTAGACTTTTCCAATTGTTCCAAACTAATAGAAGTAGCATTAATCAAATTTGCTTTTTCTCGTTCTATCTCAGAGTATCCATTCATTCGATACTCATCCGCTTCTAGTTCGACTTTCTGTAATCGAATCCGAGCTTTTTCGAGTTGCTCAATGGTCCCTCTACGCAATTCTTCTGAATTTCGAATAGTACTCAAGATCCTCTGTTTTCGATTATCTAATAAATCTTTTAATGAAAGTAGATTATTTTGTAAGTTTACAACTTTTATGATCTCTTCCCGAACCAAACATGAATCTTTCGATTCATTTGGCTCTCACGCTCCTTTTTTTTTTTCTATAGCTATTTCCATATCTTTTTTTTAAGTAATGAGCCTATCCTCTATCTTCTTTTTTATGTTTATATTTCAATATACCGAAACCTATATAAGACTAGATAAATATTAAGAGGACTCTTCCGCCTAGATAAAAATATATCATGGTCAGCAAAGTTGTTTCTTTATTTTTATTTGCCCTCTAGTTAATAATTTCAATTTCATTAAGAAAAACTAACTAAATAAATGGAAAATGAAAATTAATAGAATTCTTTTTTATTTTTTTTTTCTTCAAATCCAAAAAATTTCTCTTTTTTATACATAGGTCGTCGATTCGGCATTGGTTAAAAAAGGGCAGGGTGCCCCCTTTTTTTTCTAGTAAATAGTTCAAACCATTTTATCGATATGAGTGTTCTATATCAGATAAATTTTACATTAGCTATTTCCCGTTTAAATTGGTACTAATACTAATATAGTTGTAGAAAGAGTACCTCTTTTTGCCTGGACTTCAAGCAGTTTAGCTTTAACCGTGTTAATGGTCTCACATTCTTGGTTTATAGAGAATCAAAGTTGATTTACCAATGAGTCGCGAAATGCTATGGTTCTTCCATATGATTTCTGAATTTATTCAGAAGTAATTCGTCGAGATCGTGCACCCTTTTCTTATTTATCCGAAAAATACTAAAAAATATTATAAAGTGCAGCCGGATAGATCCAATCTATTCTTGAAATAGACAACTCGCACACACTCCCTTTCCAAAAAAAATCAAAACACCAACCACTACAGTTAGATTTATTAGATTTGTTGCTAAAATATCGGTATTAAGCCCGAAACTGCCAGCGGATGGCCAGTGAGCTAAAAAAACGAAAGAATGGGTTACATTTTTCATATGCTCTCCTCTTATAGATAGGACGAACAAAGAACAAAGTTTTTCGATCACTTACTTCGCTCGCCCTTTTTTGATCGGTTTTTTTAATGCAAATAGATTCAATCTAGTAATTTCTTTTAGATTAAGTCTTACGTCTTGTTTGACCGGTGAAAGACTTCCTTTGTTGAAATGTTCTGTTCCCAAAATTCCTAAAATAAAAGGAAAAAACTTTCCACTTTCCTAAACTAAGGACGGGAAATAAGAAGGTGAGCATATCTTCTAAATTAATAATACTCAACTCAGCCCTTCCTAGAATGGGGTATTATCTGTCCCGATAAATAGATAATTCCAGGAGTAATAAATAGGAGTAAATTAAATAAAGTATTGATATAATTGGAATTGTGGAAGCAAATACCAATTTACTAAAAAAAGAAAAAAGTATCTAATCGAAATCGAAAGAATTTTTTTTTTAAGATTAAACAAAAGGGTTCGCAAATAAAAGCGCTAGTGCCACAACTAGTCCATAAATTGTTAAAGCTTCCATAAAAGCTAGACTAAGCAATAAAGTACCTCGTATTTTACCTTCTGCTTCTGGCTGTCTCGCAATACCTTCTACAGCTTGTCCTGCAGCAGTACCTTGACCAACTCCAGGTCCAATAGAAGCAAGCCCTACGGCCAATCCAGCAGCAATAACAGAAGCAGCAGCAATTAGTGGATTCATGGTGAGTAGTTCCTCGTGTCAAAAAAAAGAAATGGTTAAGGATACAATCAACCAATAAATTCTTACTTCTAAGCTCTATTGGGGAGAAGTAAAGTAACTAAAAAGTACAAATTGAAATCAAATTGAAATGATAATGTGAATTGTCCGAACTACATAGAAGGGAATTCCATATCCATATATCGGATTAGATAATGAATCTAACCTAGGAATATATAATATAATATCCTATATATATACATTTGTTTCTTCTATTTTGTTTGCATATTTTCTCATTTTCTATTGAATCGGATTCTAAAATCATTGCTTAAAGTGGAAACCTGCATAAAAGAGGACTCCACTTATAGACATTAAGGATATTATAGTATAGATCTAGCCTGACTCCACCCTCCTTAATGCATATATACTTTGAAAATTCCATAATATAGTCTATTCTATTCTCTCTCCTACAACTCTAGGCTATATATTCATACGCATTTCTAACTATTTTTTTGCAACCAAGCAGATTATCTGGAACCATGCATGAATTGAGCTAAGCTGCAAAAAAAAAAAATACTATTTCCAAAAAGAGTCAATTCAATGATGACCCTCCATGGATTCACCTATATAGGCTGCGGCTAATGTTGCAAAAATAAGAGCTTGAATACCGCTTGTAAATAATCCAAGAAACATGACCGGTATAGGGATTACTAAGGGGACTAAAGAAACAAGAACAACAACGACTAATTCATCCGCCAATATATTCCCGAAAAGTCGAAAGCTAAGCGATAATGGTTTTGTGAAATCTTCTAGGATGTTAATTGGTAAAAGGATTGGAGTTGGTTTAATATATTTCTCGAAATAGCTCAATCCTTTTTTGCTAAGACCAGCATAAAAATATGCCGCTGACGTGAGTAAAGCTAAAGCAACAGTAGTATTTATATCATTCGTGGGCGCTGCTAATTCCCCATGGGGTAACTCTATAATTTTCCAAGGTAAAAGAGCACCCGACCAATTCGAAACAAAAATAAAAAGGAACATAGTTCCAATAAAGGGAACCCAGGGACCATATTCTTCTCCAATCTGAGTTTTGCTCAAGTCTCGAATAAACTCAAGGACATATTCAAAAAAATTCTGACCGTCGGTCGGGATGGTTTGTGGATTCCGAACAGCTATGACAACTGAACCTAGCAAGATAGTAATTACGACCCAAGAAGTGATGAGTACTTGGGCATGAATTTGGAAACCTCCTATTTGCCAATAGAAGTGTTGGCCTACTTCTACACCCGATATATCGTATAACCCCTTGAGTGTTTTAATGGAACAAGGTATAATATTCATATTGTCCTCTGATAAAAATTGAACTTCAAAAAAGGAATTCTTTTGATTCAACCATCTCTTTCTCAACTCAGCAACTTGAAGTATTAATCTTATATTTAGGATACCAAGAAAGCACATCAGATCATAATATATATCAATACCCTCTAATATATATCAATATTCCCCTTCTTTTTTCTATGCAAAAAAAATTCTATGCAAAAAAAAAGATATAGTAAAGTAAGTGATTCCATAAATTTACGCAGTTGCCCAAGAATTCACTATATATTCTTAATCAACGATTTCTTATATAGAGAGAACGGCCCTCACAAATTGAAAATACTAATTTGTTAAGAATCAATCGAATTGAAGTCATAGTGTCATCGTTGGCTGGAATCGATATATTCGCGAGATCCGGGTCACAATTTGTATCGACTAAAGAAATAGTAGGAATCCCCAAAATGGCACATTCCCGAAGAGCTATATACTCTTTTTGCTGATCAAGGACGATCACAATGTCTGGCAATCTCGTCATATATTTGATCCCGCCGAGATACCTTTGCAAAGTAGATAATTTTCTCTTCAAGATTGCCACATCTCTTTTTGGGAGATGGTGGAATTTTCCCATTTTTTCTTCTGCTCTTAAGTCTCTAAATTGAGAAAGTCTAGTTTTCGTAATCGACCAATTCGTTAACATACCACTGAACCACTTTTTATTAACATAATGACAACGAGCCCTTATTGCAGCTGATGCTACTAAATCTGTTGCTCTTTTTTTGGTACCAACAATTAAGAAACTTTTTCCCTGACTTGCTGCATCAAAAACTAAATCACAAGCTTCTGATAAAAAACGAGCCGTTCTAGCGAGATTTATAATATGAGTACCTTTACGCTTTGCCGAAATGTAAGGGGCCATTTTAGGATTCCATTTCTTAATACCATGACCAAAATGAACTCCTGCTTCTATCATCTCTTTCAAATTAATGTTCCAATATCTTCTTGTCATTTTTTCCACACTTCCTTTTTTTTAATCCTACCATTCCATTACGGAATTTAGTTCTTTTTGAAGATTAAGAAAGATCCGAAATAGCTTGAAATAAATAATAATTGTTCCGAGAGAACCTTGTACTAAGATAAGAGTTGGCCATTGATACATGGTATAAACATAACCACCTTAATGAATTAACTGACTTGTTTTACTTATTAAAATAAAAATCTTAAAAATCTAAAATTTGACCTGTTAGTGTTCTAAGTTCAAAAGTCTAGTAAAGTAAAAAATATTTTTATGGGGGTTCTTATGTCTCATAAAAATTGTTTGTTACGTCAGAATCTGAAGAAACTAATTCTGTATGGAGAAACAAAAAATCTCTCATTTCCGACGCGAATAGATTTTTTTTTTTTATTTCGAAATAAAGGTTCTTGTCTTGTGGGGAACGATGCACAAATTTTTGGAATCCGGTACCAACAGGTATAATCCCCCCCAGAACTACGTTTTCTTTCAAGCCTTTCAACCAATCAATGCGACCTCGTAGGGCAGCTTTTGCTAAAACTCGAGCAGTTTCTTGAAAACTTGCTTCAGATATGAAACTTTGGGTATTCAGGGAAGCCCTTGTTATTCCCAATAAGATTGCCCGATAATAGATCGATTCATCCAAAGCTCGTCCTGCTCGTTCCGCTCGCAATAGTCCGATTAATTCCCCAGGCGAAAAAACATTAGACATTCCATCTTCGGAAACCCGCACTTTTGATGTTACTTGGCGTATAATAATCTCTATATGTCTATTATGGATCTGTACCCCTTGGGATCGATAAACCTTTTGGATTTTATTAACCAAAGAGATACGACTTTGGGCTATGGTTAGCTCAGCTCCAATCAAGAATCCCCAAGGGACCCCAAGAATTCTTGGTATACGCTCATTCCAATCCTCAATTCTCCTTTCGAGATTCGGGGATAATGAATCAATTGAACGCGCTTCAAAGATTTGTTCCACTTTTGGAAGACCTTGCGTTATGTCACTAGATCTCGATTTTTCATATATAAACGTAACTAACCTATCTCCCTTGTAAAGGATTTCTCCATAATGACCATTAACAGTTGCTCCTGTAGTGGCCAAATAAGGTTTAGCTGCTCTTATAACAAAGGAATTCATATTTACAATGAAAATTTGACCGGATTTTTTTATGTGCGATTTAAATAGACATACATTTTCACAAATAAATTGTCCAAGGTGAATTATTGCCAATGTCTCTTCCCAAGAATCATGATGGACAAAGTGACAATTCAAAAGGAATGGATCCAACATTATGTTACTATCGAAATTAGAAATCCTTTTATTTTCATCTATTAAAGAGTATTTAAGTTCTTGAAGTACTTGGAAGGTTTGTTTTAAATTGTCAACGAACAAATATTTTTTTAACAGGATTTTATTATGCGTTAGTAAATAGTAAGATGAAGAAAAATGCGATATACTAGCTACAATAGCGCCTAAGGGCCCAAAAATTTCTCGAATAGGAATTCTAGGATTCCATTCTTTTATCGCATTGGGATGTTTTGAATTCTTGAATAAACCAATTCGAGAACAGTTGGATGCCGACAAAATCATCAAAGAGTGGTATTCTTTATTTCGATTCAACAAAGTGCCAATAGCTTCTGGATGTTGGCTAAGTGATTCAATCTTCGCCTTGGAATAAAAAGAATTGATATTGGCGCGATCTAACCTATTATGGGGAATCGGTCCTGCACTTGTCCTACCATACCTTTTTCGTGTATACGAAATAGTGGACTTGACTAACTCAATTCTTAGGAAATCGCGAATAAGATCATTTGCTCTTACCTCAACAAGGGAAGCACCAGCCTTTTCTTTTTCTTCTTGTTCCCAATTCACTACTAAGCAAGTTCTAACAAATTGACTATTTGTGTGATAAATTCTTTGAGTTAACTTGCTATTTTCATGAGAAATAAAATTGACAAGTCGAATTTGGAGATTATTTTCTTCTTGCAAGAGATCCTGCGGGAAAAGTGTTGCTAAATTTCTTCCTTCGTCCATTTCATATGCCACTGTAGGGCGAACGGAAACAAAATACTTTTCCTTGCTCTTGAGAATTTTTTTCCGTTGAACATAGACCCAATTTTTCCTTTTTTTTGATTCCTTAGAATCTTTTTTTTGTCTTTCTGGCGGTATCAAACAGCCACCTAATATCTTATCCGCCTCTTCAGGAAAATGAATATCTCCGGAAAATATTTTGAGTTCCGTATGGCTTTTTTTTCTCTTCACTCGGACCAGTCCGCCTAGTCGACTTCTTGTATTTTTTGTGAGTTGTGTATTCACTCCAATAATACTATTGTCAAGTATCTTTAGGGATGAAGATCTCGGCAAGATATGAAGTTCTTGAAGAATGAAAAAAAACCGATCTACTTCTTTTTGGTATTTTAGACTAAATTCTTTTGTTCCTCGATGCTCAATCAAACCCTCTTTTTTTAAGATGGAATCTTCCTCTGGGCTCTCGTATTCGTCCTCTGAATCTTCTTCTGAGTCTTCCTCTAAAGTACCATATTTTTCCTCTGCGCTTTCCCCGGGGCTGCCATATTCGTCTTCTGAGTCTTCCTCTAGAGTTCCATATTCGTCCTCTTGGGTCCTATATTTGCTCTCTGGGCTCCCATATTCCTCTTCTGAGTCTTTCTCTAAAGTCCTATATTCGTTCTCTGGGTTCCCATATTCGTTTTCTGGGCTCCCATATTCGTCTTCTAGGGTTTCATATTCGTATTCGTCTTCTAGGATTCCCATATTTAGATTCTTCTAGGGTTTCATATTCATATTCGTCCTCTCGGGTCCTGTATTCGTCTTCTAGGGTCTCATATTCCTCTTCTGAGTCTTCCGCTCGAGTCCTATATTCTTCTTCTAGGGTCCTATATCTAAATTTAACAATTCCTGAACCCTTTTTATCTTTTCTGTATCGGGGATCGTCAAAATAAGCAAAAATAGTATTTCTACGTAAAACACCCATAAGGGGGATTTCAATCGAAATCCCAAAACAGGATATTAGTTCTTTCTCTTGTTCTTGATGATATTGTAATGGAATGACGAACCTATTTCTTCGCTTTTTCGCCAACAAATCTGAATTATCTTGAAAAATAGAAGGATAGATAAAATTCCAATGGCCATTGGACATGATTCGATCCGACGTTGAATAATCAAGAATTTCCCTATCTTTTTTACCATAAGTATTCATTTGATCTTGATCCTTGTGGAGTGAAAAAGACGCTATACTGGATCTGCACATACTTACTGACAATATCCATAAATGGCTTGTTTTTGGTAATCGGCGAAGATTACCATATTGATATTCGGGCGCATGGTAAACATCAGTACTCCAGTGCATTTCGCCGTCTGATTCAGAATAAATATGCTTTTGTACCCTTTCTTTAAAATGTAAAGTGGACGTTCCGGCACGAATCTCCGCAATTACTTGTTCGGATTTTACATATTGATCATTTTGCACTAGAATCAAGCTTTTTGAGGGAATATTCACACTATATAGAATATCTTGACTCTGAATAGTTACATGCAAGTCTATATAACATAGAAAAGCAGGCTGCCCATGACGGGTACGTGTGGGGTGAACCAAATTCTCATTGAATTTTATTTTTCCATTCGAAGGGGATCGTACAAGGTCGGCAGTACCCCCTGTGAATACTCCGCCAGTATGAAAAGTTCTTAATGTTAGTTGAGTCCCTGGCTCCCCAATTGATTGACCTGCAATAATACCTACGGCTTCTCCCAATTCGACCAGATCACTATGAGTAGGACTCCGGCCATAGCATAATTGACAGATCCAAGAAGTGCTTCGGCAAGTAAAGGGGGTTCTAATATATATTGGTTGTGCTCGAAATGGTTGTGCTCGAAAGGCAGTTATGAATCGATTGACTAATCCAATTCCAATATCTTGATTTCGCGCGGCAATGCATCGTGAACCGATATATATATCGTCTGCTAATACACGACCAATTAGTGTTTGGACAAAAAGTTTTTCCGTCATCCCATTTTGAGGACTTACAGAAATACCTCGGATAGTACCACAATCTCTTCTACGCACAATAATATGTTGAACTACTTCAACAAGTCTACGTGTAAGATATCCAGCATCTGCTGTTCGCACAGCAGTATCTACAACCCCTTTGCGGGCTCCATAGCAGGAAATTATATATTCTGTCAAAGAAAGTCCCTCGCGTAAATTGCTTTGAATAGGTAAATCAATCATTTGTCCTTGAGGGTCCGACATTAATCCTCTCATACCTACTAATTGGTGTACTTGAGATGCATTTCCTCTGGCTCCTGAAAAAGACATTAGATAGACTGGATTAGAAGGATCCGTTATCCGAAAATTTGAATTCATTTCTTGTTTCAAATATTCACTTGTCGCATACCATATCTCAACAGATTGGCGTAATTTTTCTACCGCGTGTACAGCCCCATAATAATAGTGTTTCTCCAAAAGAAAACTCTGTTGTTCCGCGTCTTGGACTAACCATCCCTTAGAGGGTATTGTTAAAAGATCCTCGATTCCTAACGAAATCGATGTAGTAGTGGCTTGATGGAAGCCCAGAGTCTTTAGTTGATCCAGTATATGGGATGTATATCCCATTCCAAAATGATCTATTAATCTGCTAATAAGTCGTTTCATACCAGTTCCGTCTATCTCTTTATTATGAAAGACCAGATTGGCCCGTTCCGCCATACATAAGTACCCCCTTTTCGGCTGAGTAGGATTCGACAATTGCTGAGTAGGATTCGACAATGGGCCTGAGTCAGTGATTCGAAAATTTAATTAACTTAATTGCCTCAATCTCAATCTGGATTCGCGTGGCAAATAATGATGATACTAGGGAAATCGGAATGCCCCCCGAAAGGGGAGGGGCATCGCCGAATCTAACTTTCTTGTTTAGGTAGTGTATGAATAGGCCTGACTAAATCCTTGTATGGCTTCCTCTATTTCTCTATAAAAAGAAATATGACCAAGAGTGGTTCGAATGTATATCGAACGAATTTCTTTTTTTCTATTTCCCATTATTAGATAGTGGGCATAAATCTCATGATAAGTCCCCAAAGATTCATATTGAACTTCAATCGGAACTTCTCTTGACCCAATGACGCGTTGATCCAGGTTCCATCGTAGCCACAAGGGACTATCTAAACTGATTAGTTTTTGTCTATAAGCTCCCAGTGCATCATAAGAACTAGAAAAATGGGGTTCTTTATCTTTCCTATATTTAAAATTATTATTATTATTGTAATTTACTTTTAGATTTGGGTAGTTTCTGCAACTATTATATCTATTTGCACAAATACCTCGACGCTTTCCAATCGTTAATACATAAAGCCCGATAAGCATGTCTTGGGTTGGTACGCAAATAGGATCCCCAATAGCGGGAGATAAGAGATTCATATGAGAAAACATAAGTAAACGGGCTTCTGCCTGAGCTTCCAAGGATAAAGGTAGATGAACAGCCATTTGATCTCCATCAAAGTCCGCATTGAAACCCTTACACACTAATGGGTGTAAAGAAATAGTACGCCCCTCTACTAAAGTGGGTTGAAAGGCCTGTATGCCTAATCTATGCAGGGTAGGTGCTCTATTTAACAGTACAGGATGTCCCCGCATAACTTCTTGAAGTATTTCCCATACAATGGGTTCTTTTTCCCAAATTTTCCTTTTAGCAATCCTTACATTAGAAGTGGCGCGTTTCGTGATTAAATCGCGAATTACAAATAGCTGAAAAAGCTTTATTGCTATCTCTAGAGGTAATCCACATTGATGTAATGAAAGCGAAGGACCCACAACAATGACAGAACGCCCCGAGTAATCGACCCGTTTCCCAAGCAGAGTCTCGCGAAACCTTCCCTCTTTACCTTCAATTACATCTGAAAGTGATTTGTATACTTTATTGTGACCATCCCTCGTCGGTTGCCCGCGGGACCCACTATCAAGAAGTGTATCCACGGCTTCTTGTACCAATTTTTCCTGGCACATTACTAAATCTGCTGGCGCTAATTCACTTCTTTTTAATAGATAGGCAAGATTGTTGTTCCGACGGATAACTCTCTTATAAAGTTCATTAATGTCTGAAGTCACTACTTTATCTCCAGACCTATAAACAATAGGTCTCAATTCGGGAGGAAGAACCGGTAATAAGCACAAAACCATCCATTCTGGTTCTACATTTGTTTGAATAAAATGTTTCGCCAATTGCATGCGTCTAATCAAAAAAACTTTTCTTATTCGTCTTTTTCTATCTTCCCACTCATCTCCACTATACCCCTCGTCTTCTAATTCCTTCCATTCGACCAAAGAATTCTCTATAATAATTCGCAAATCCAAATCTGCTAATTGTTCTCTAATAGCACCTGCTCCTGTCGCAATTTCCCGATTTCGAAATGTTGCAAAGCCTGGGGTAGAAAAAAAGGGAGAAATGCTGTGGTTACAGGATGCAATTTCCTCTTCGAATAAACCTCGTAATCGTAAAAAAGTGGGTTTTTTAGTGCTGGGCCTAGCAAAAGAGAAATCGCCGTATACTAGGCCCTCCAACTTCTTAAGAGGTTTATCTAAAAGATTCGCGATATAACTAGGAAGACCTTTCAAATACCACACATGAGTCACGGGACATGCGAGTTTGATGTATCCCATTTGATATCTTCGTATCCGAGAATCCACAAATTCGACCCCGCATTTTTGGCAAAATCTTTCGTCTTCGTTTTCAGCTCCGCTCGCTCGAGAATTGCCACAAGCGCAAATCCCGCTTTTTATGGGTCCAAAGATTCTTTCGCAAAACAATCCATCTTTTTCTGGTTTATCGGTTTTATAATGAAAAGTAGAGGGCCTTGTGACTTCGCCAACGACTTCTCCATTAGGTAGGTTTTTGTTAGCCCAAGCCTTTATTTGTTGAGGGGAAACGAGTCCAATTTGAAGTTGTTGATGTTTATATTGGTCAATCATAAAATAGAAATAAGAAAAGAATTTATATTTATTCCGATCAAACTTCCTCCCTATTAACCTGGAAGTTCTTTTCAGATACAAGGAAATGATTCAGTTCTAGAGCCAAAGATCGTAGTTCTCGAACGAGCACTCGAAAAGATTCTGGAGGATCCTCATGATTAGGTATTCTTTTTCCCCAGATCGTAGCATTAAGTATTTCTTGGCGAGCTATAAGATGGTCAGATTTATAAGTAAGTATCTCTTGTAAAATATGAGCAACACCAAATCCTTCTAAAGCCCAAACTTCCATTTCTCCTACTCGTTGTCCCCCTTGCTTGGCTCTTCCTCTAACCGGTTGTTGTGTAACAAGTGAGTAGGGCCCAGTAGAACGCCCATGAATTTTCTCATCAACTTGATGAATTAATTTTAAGATATAGGACTTCCCTATTAGAACAGGTTGCTCAAAGGGGTCGCCTGTTCTTCCATCAAATATTCTGCTTTTTCCCGGGTACTCGGGTTCAAATACCCATGGATTTTTTGTTTCTTTACTGGCTTCATATAATTCTGAAAACACAAGTTTTCTTGAAGCCTCTTGCTCATATCTCTCATCAAAGGGTGCTATTCTATAATGTTTCTTTAGCAGATCCCCCGCTAATCCGAGCGAGCTTTCAAATATTTGTCCCACATTCATTCGGGAGGGTACTCCTAAGGGATTGAAGACCATATCAACGGGTGTTCCATCTTGCAAATAGGGCATATCTTGCCTAGGCAAAATTTTGGAAATGATCCCTTTATTCCCATGTCTTCCGGCTACTTTATCCCCAACTTTGATTTCACGTTTCTGTAAAATATATACACGAACCATTATGTCGAGCGGGTCCCTTTGGATCCATTTCACATCGATAACGCGCCCTCTTCCACCTATAGGTAATTTCAGAGAAGTTTCTTTTGAAGTGGAAACCTCAAGGCCAAATATGGCCCGTAATAATCCAGCTTCCGCGATATAAGATGATTCGCTCGCTATCTGAGGCGTTAATTTACCTACTAAAATATCACCAGTTTCTACCCAGGATCCCAACCTAACAACTCCATTTCTGTCCAAATTGCGGAGTAAATGTTCTTCTAGATGTGGTATTTCTTTAGTGATTTTTTCAGCGGAGCCCTGGCTTGTCGTATCCGTCTGAATTTCATATTTCCGGATGTGAAAAGAGGTATAAATATCTTCATATACCAAACGTTCGCTAATTAGTACTGCGTCTTCAAAATTGTAACCTTCCCATGGCATATAAGCTACTAATACGTTTTTTCCTAAAGCAAGTTCGCCCCCAATTGTAGCAGCTCCTTCTGCTAAAATTTGTCCTTTTTTAATGGATTTACCCCGTGGAACCCGGGGTTTTTGGTGCATACAAGTATTTTTGTTAGAGCGACGGTGGTTAACTAAAGGAATACTTATAGTCTTCCCACTACTTGATAAAAGTATCTTATGACTATCAGTAGAAATGATCTTTCCCTCGCGTTCGGCTATAATGGAAACCCTCGAATCTAGAGCTGTTTGGCGTTCCAATCCAGTTCCAACAATGCATTTCTCGGACCGAGAAAGCGGAACTGCTTGGCGCTGCATATTAGAACTCATTAAAGCCCGATTCGCATCATTGTGCTCAATAAAAGGAATGAGAGAACCCCCAATAGAAAAATATTGGAAAGGAAAAATACTTCTAACATGAATCTGTTCCCATGCAATAGTCAAGAATTCTTGACGGTATCTAGCCGGAACAACCTGTTCTTCCTGAATACCTTGATTCAAGGACAAAGAATTTCCTGCTGCTATCATATAATATTCATCTCTATTTGGTGATAGATAAACCACCTGTCTCTCTTTTTTTTCTTTTGCTTTCTCAGCAGATATTTCATAAAACGGACTCTCTATGGATCCCCACAAGTGATCAATTCTCGCATGAATTGTTAAGGATCCAGTAAGTCCAACATTGATTCCTTCAGACGTGTCAATTGGACAAATACGCCCATAGTGACTCGGATGAATATCTCGGCTCCGAAAACTTGCGGTTCTCCCCGTCAACCCTCCAGGACCTAAACAACTCACTTTTCGCCCATGAACAGTTTGTGTCAATGGATTCGTTTGATCAAAAACTTGAGATAACGGGTATGTGCCAAAAAAGGTCTCATAAGTAGTTATTAATAAAATTGAAGTTGAAGTTGGAGTTACCAAAGTTTGGGGAGTCGGTTTCGATTGACGTATGAATACTCTACGAATAGTTTTTTGAACTGCATGTTGTAAACGACCAAGAGCCAATCCGAATTGATCTTGTAACAGATCCGCAACCGAACGAATACGTTTATTTTTCAAGTGATTCATATCGTCATCGTCAAGTATACCCGTTCCAAATTTCATTCCAATCAAATGATCCGTAGCGGCCAATACATCTCGTGGTAACAAGAATGTATTGTTCTGAGGAATATCAAGATTAAGTCTCCGATTCATATTTCGTCGACCAATCCTTCCTAATTCACATTTTTGTTGAAAAAATTTCTTTTGTAATTCCTCGCATAAGGACTCCGAAAATACCAGGTCCCCACCTACACAAGCAAATTGTTGATAAAACTCCAAAATAGCTTTTTCTTTTGACTCAATCCTCTTCTTCTCTTTAGCATTCGGGAAAGACAAGAAAATTTCAGGGTAGGAAACATTATCCAGAATTTCTCTTAGATTCGAACCCATAGCTGATGATAGAACTAGAATAGATATCTTTTGTTTTCTACTCACGCGAGCCCATATCCTTTCTTTTTTATCAATTGCTAATTCCGATCTCCCCCCCCAATCTGATATTATAGTGCCAGTGTAGATAGAAATTCCCTTATGATCTAATTCCGAGCGGTAGTAAATACCAGGACTTAGCAATATTTGATTGATCACAATTCGGTATATTCCATTTATAATAAAGGTTCCTAAGGAATTCATTATAGGAATGTTTCCGATAGAAATGGTTTGCTTTTGCACATCGAAACCAAAAATTAATCTCGCAGATACATATAATTCGGAAGAATAGGTGAGTGATTCATACACAGCATCTCTTTCTTTTATCGAGGGTTCTAGCAGTTGATATCCTTTCGCAAATAATTGAAATGCAATTTCGTGATCTGGATCTTTAATTGTTGGAAACTTGTCAAGTTCTTCTGCCAAGGCTTGATTAATGAACCTACAAAATCCCTCGAATTGGATCTGACTAAATCCGGGTATTGTGGACATTCCCTCGTTTCCATTCCGGAGCATCTTAATCTTAAGTTTCCTGTTTATCAAAGAAAAATTCCATTATCAGCTCACTCTTCATCAATCCCTATGGATCGATCTAGCAATCATGGAATCTATATTCTGTTTACTGAATCACATGAAATTCTAGGGAACTCCACATACGTATTTCATATATGTATTTCATACATATGAATAGAGACCATTTGGACGAAAGTTCGAGTTTGCCAGGGGTACAAATGAAATGAAAATGAATTGATAAAACATTCCTACAAAAAAAATTCTGCCACTTATACTTTATGTTATGATATTCTAATCAGATTGGATGGCAAAGATTTCTCATTTTATCTCCTTTCTATGAATGTAATAAAGCCGTAATATAATATACTAGAAAGTTTGACTTTACTTCGATTTAGAATAGCGTGCTTACTTTAATTTCTCAAAATAATTTGAGGGTTCTTTTTTATTTCGGATCGGAGTAGTATAATTGCTAGAAAATTCAGTATTTCATTGTGGAATTCTAAAATAAAGTAAGTCCCTTTTTTAAGTACATGCCAATCTAGTTATCCACCTCTCCCCATATCCATGCTTTTCTTTTATCGTAATTTCACTTGGGTACGCCAAGATAGTCAGGTTATACTCTATATCAGAGCAAATTTCCTTTTTTTATTCAAGATATTTAATTTAATACTTTGAAAAATTAAAGCATGATTCCCCATAGAGATATGTACATAAAGGGGATCTTTGGATAATAATGCTGTTCGGACCTAAAGTTTACCTATACACGGATTAAGCATAAAGCCATAATATTTTATTATGCCATTGAAGGGGGGGGAGATAATACCGATTTAAGAGTAGTTCACTACTGCAATAAAAAAAAGAGAATTCTAGTTAACGGTTCCAATTTATTCTGAATTTTGCAGCCTGTGAATAGAAATCCACTTTTTCTTCTTTTTCATCTCAATAGAAAGAAATGGGAAGTTTTATTGTGTTAACAATGTATGTTTTAAGATAGAATCTATCGAGGAGAATAATAGAAACTGGATCAAAAAAAGCAGGAATAGATTTTTTGAAAAAGATTGGAAAAAAGTAAGTAGAATTATATTCAAAATAAAAGGGGCTTTTCGTAAGAAAACGTGGATGAATACTTGCTGTTTTCTAGATTTTTGATCGGATTTTTTGGCGGCATGGCCAAGCGGTAAGGCAGGGGACTGCAAATCCTTTATCCCCAGTTCAAATCTGGGTGCCGCCTGATCAATAAAATACTTAGGTTTTTTTTATAGTGCTGATCGAATTCGATAAATTTTTACTTCGCATAAGTTCGGGCAAGAGAGTAACTGGGCCTGCCGATACTGGGTTTAGAGAAACCATACCATAGTTCTATCCTCAAACTAGGGTTAGGGTTTGTTTTGACGGTAGTGGCCAAAATGGTTATCAATAGGGGTGAGGTAGTGTTTCCTTATTCTTTTATTATATGAATTTGAATTGGTTCTTAATTGAGATTCGATTTGATAATTTTAAAATACGAGGATAAGATGTCAGAAATCTTGGTATCCAAAGAAAGGTCCCTAAGGGGCATTCTTTTTTTTTTTCAATCTAAGATTCAAGAAGGGACTCCACGAAAGAATATCAAGACTTACTAATTATTATACATTTTTTTATCGTACATCTTATGTTACCTACATACACTAAAGTAAGGACTACTTAATTCTAACGAGAATCAGATTAAATAGGTCGATCAAAAATCAATTTAGGAGTTGTATTATGGATAAAATCTCTTCATTCTTTCATAGAATGATACAAAGCAAGGCTGCAGGGTTTAGGTCAAAAATAAACATTAGGTAAGGTAGGTATCCAATAAATATTTATCTATCGATAATTTTATGGTATATTCGGGCGTCCTTTGCTTAAAAAAAAAAAAAAGAGTAACAAAAGGAATAAAAAATCTTCCTATTCCCGCTTCTTCTATTCAGGACATCATTCCCGTACTCTTTCTTTTTTAAGGAAAAAAGGGCTATAGTATCTCGTATTTTTAATGCTCTCTAATTCTACCAGAATTCCTATAAGAATTTGTTAGGAGTAAATTCCTTGAACTGATTGATCCATGGCCTTAGGGCGGAATCCCTTTTTGACTCTGTACCCTTGATTCCACTATGATTATTGATCAATAGTAGAATAATCCCTTCATAGAAATAGGAGACATAATTTAGATGGATATAGTAAGTCTCGCTTGGGCTGCTTTAATGGTAGTCTTTACATTTTCTCTTTCACTAGTAGTATGGGGAAGGAGTGGACTCTAGGGATACTACTAATTGATTAAGTAATCAAATTGTTGTATCAATTCTTTTCTTTAATGGATCATTTTGCATTAATCATTTTGTCAAACGTTATTCTTTAATCTTTTTCTTTAGTTTTGTTTCACTCCTGTAAGAAACTCTTGTATTGTAAGTTGTAATGTAAGAAAGAGCCATTATACCAATTCAGAATTTCTACTAGAAATGACGAATGGTTAAAAAAAGTTCTATACATAAGAAAATTAGACTTTCTTCCACGGAACTATTCACGGCATATCACACATTTTCCATTTCCTTTTACTTTTTACTATAGTCTATTCTTCATATTATTTTTCTTTCCTTCCATGGATTCTTTGGTCAAGAATTGTCTTAGATTTTTTTATTTTGACCTGATTGAAATTAAGTGGATGCAATGAAAAAAGAAATTGAATTAGACTACTTAACTATTTCAATCTACTAATCTATTCTATGTAGATTCAAAGATAATATAATAGAAAGAATCTAAAGTGTCGTAGAAAAAACTATATGTAGTTCTTTCTACCACACTTTAAGATTCCAACCAGATCCTTTCATTTAAGACTTGGATTTTTTTTATTTAATCCCTTTTTAATTTCTTCAATGATTAATTGGAATTCCAATTAATTATTTTGGCTGACTGTTTTTACATAAATAATAAGTAAAAAAGAAGTAGGAACTAGAATGAACAGTGCAGTAGCAATAAATGCGAGAATATTGACTTCCATAACCTCTTTATTTTTTATTTTCACAATAACTCGGGATGTAATCCCATGGAGAGGAAAAAGGGGTATCTTGTAAATTCAAGGGTAGGGCTTGCATTCTGATAATACTGAATCAATTCAATATTATGAATATCGGATCTATCAAATCAATTCATGGATGAGAGTTATATTTCACGGATGAGAGTTATATAGTATAACATAGGAAGATCCTCTATCCACACTAAGACCAAAATGGGTTTTTTGATTGGATTAGGAATTCCCTCTTTTTTAATCCTTTTCTACTTTTTCTTTTCTATATCTCTAACCCACGAGCTTTCTTAATCTTATACTTTCTTAATCTTATACAATTTCCCTTCCTTTTTCTTATAGTTATACATACAATTATGTATGTATTATATGACCAACTTTCACTTTCTATGGGTCACATAGACATCCAAATAAGCAGTAGAAGTGAGATGGGGAAAAGAGGTCTGAAATAAAAAGGGAATACGATTTATGTATGGATTCCGGTAAAATACCGGTACTCTATTCCATAAGAGTGGAATAGGAAATTAAGATGAGGATGGTATCATCATAAAGAAAGATAGAGTAATATAATATCCTAAATTCTACTAATCCACATATCGTATGTGTGTCTTTCTTTATCGATTGGGAGTAGTGAAAAAAAAATTCCTATATGCCCTCCCTCCCTCTTTAATGAGAGATGCAAAATAAAAAAGTGAAGTAAGGGTGCCCTGTGGGTATTTGATCTTGCTCCCTGCCCCTTTTTTTCATGGAAAAAGGAAATATCAATTTCTCCATTCATTGAACCCTAGTTCGGGACTGACGGGGCTCGAACCCGCAGCTTCCGCCTTGACAGGGCGGTGCTCTGACCAATTGAACTACAATCCCCGCGGGGTGTATGGCATACCCATTCTTAAATAGAACCATAAGAAGATTCGATTCGTCTTTCGTACTCTAAGAAATAGACGAATCATATACTACATACCCACATATTATATTATACGTGGGTATAGTGAGAGTGACATAACTAGTATGTCGTGATTTTTTATCACTAAAAATGGATAATAATCCAGCCTTCAATAAGAAAAACTCTTTTGTTTGTAAGAAAGGAATGAGAGAGATATGGATTAGAAAAAAAAATTTCCCTTTTTTCTTTATCTTTTATTTCTATAGATCAGACATTTTATTTTATGGAAGAAAAACAAAAGGATTTAGTTCATACTCACGAAGCCCTAGATTTTTGGTTTGGGCCGAGCTGGATTTGAACCAGCGTAGACATTGTCAACGAATTTACAGTCCGTCCCCATTAACCACTCGGGCATCGACCCAGGAAGAATTTATTCTAGGGTTTTTGCTAATCTATGATTAACCTCCTTTCATAATACTCCCTACCCCCAGGGGAAGTCGAATCCCCGCTGCCTCCTTGAAAGAGAGATGTCCTGAACCACTAGACGATAGGGGCATCACTAGACGATAGGGCCATATACAACCGCTCGTGATTATACTATAATCATAGTATGAGCAGTTTTTTGGAATTGTCAATATACTCGAAAAGTATAAATAGATCCAAAGCAAAGAGTTTTTCCAACTTTTCTGTTATGTTTTCATCTAGGATTTTTTTTAGTTGATCGTTATAGATTAATTCTCCGTGCTTCATTTAGTGTTCATACCAAAAATGCATCCATCCCGCACTAAGTCATAAAATTCTCTAAAAATATAGAGAAAGTTTCAAAAACAAAGAAAAAAAGTGAATCAATTTAGTAGAAAAGTACTCTATCAGATTCGAACCAACGACTTACGTCTTAGCACGAGATTACTCTACCACTAATTTAAAAAGCCCTTTATCGGATTTGAACCGATGACTTATGCCTTACCATGGCATTACTCTACCACTGAGTTAAAAGGGCTTTTTATTTAATTCAAAAATTAGCCACTTGGATTTCCCATTATGGGTCTACTGCATAATGTACATATTATATATATAATATATAGAGATAGAGAGAGAGAGACATTATGTAGAGATTGTATATGTATATATCGATATCTTGAGAGCTCAAAATAAAATTAATAAAAAAAAACATACCCTACATAACATATCCAACTCTTCTTGGTTCAGGGTTTTCCGTTTCCGAAGACTAGTAAAATAGGCGGATTCTGGAACCCCAAGGATTCAACGGTATATGGATATGGAAAATATAAGATTTCCGATCCTAGCGGGAAAAGGCGGGGAACAGATACCCAATAGGATATAGGATCCTTGGGAGGAACTTTTGGTAATGGCCTTGATCCTCTATGCTATTTTTTATGTGTTCTTAGTTCTATTGAACTTTTTGCATTCTTTTAAACAAGAATCTAATAAACTAGAATTGAGTCAGTGGAAAAAAGGAGAGAGAGGAAAGTGTTAAATGGAGAGAGTCGACTAATCAGAGACTTTTAGGATCTTCTTTACATCAGGTAAATCTGTCGGCCCTGTCCGTTTTTTTCTTTAAGTTACGACTCTTTGCTGCTTACTTCTATCAAGCCATAGGGAAAGTCTATGATGAATTTGGAAAACTCATCTCACTCTTACTCTATGGCTCGGACTTAATGGGGGAAGAAAACATCTTCCATAATTTCTTTTTTGTTCAATTCTGGACAAAAAAGAAAAGGAAAAAAGGAATTTATAGGGACAGTGTTACCCCCTATATCCCCTAGTTTATATTGTAGGAATAATAAAACAATTTAGCAGTCTGACACACTTACGTCCTTGCAAAGTAAATAATTATTATTGTAGTCGTAACCGTAGAATAGGATCCTAATCAAAATAAATACATTTGGTTCAGGCGCTATTAGCATGGTAAGAAAAGATTTTTTTTACAGACCAGAGGGGCTATCTAAATCCTAAAGTAAAGGCGAGCGATCGAAGTAGAAGTACCAACGGCTCAGTGTCATGAACCTTCTCCATCTGATTCAATAAGGGGGAATTAGCCTTCTTGTCAAATGGCTATCCTTGACAAAGGGTACCATTTATACCATAATCTACAATGTAGCGGGTATAGTTTAGTGGTAAAAGTGTGATTCGTTCTATTAATAACTGAATTTGAAATGATATACTTAAGGCATCCTTAAGTTTTTTATTTTTATATTCCGATGAAAACTTTAGTTCTTATAAAGGATTAAATCCTTTTCCTCTCAATAGCATATTGAGGAAGAATATACATTCTGGCGATTTGTATCCAAAGACTAATTTAAATTGCATCCAAAATAAAAATAGGATTATGAGTACAGAGTCGCGAAGCATAATTTTGCATTGGATTAAGTATTCCAATTTTGAAAATATGAGTAAAGGATCTATGGATGAAGATACAAAAAAGTTGATTTCCAATCGTAACTAAATCTTCTTAAAATAAGGAATAAGGAAGCCAAATAGCTAAAAAACGATAGTTTTGGTTTACTAGAACCATCCGCATATTGTTTCAGCTCGGTGGAAACCCAATTCTTTTCCTCAGGATCTCTTGAATGAAATTAGGGAACGAAGTAAGTAGATTAGATGAATTTAGATAGAATTTCTATCTCCTACTCTATAAGGATCATCTAGAAAGCGGAGAGCTTTGGTTCCATTCAAATAGAAAAGCTGACATAGATGTTAAGTGGTGAGAATATCCATAAAGGAGCCGAATGAAATCAAAATTTCATGTTCGGTTTTGAATTAGAGACGTTAAAAATAATCAACCAACGTCGACTATAACCCCTAGCCTTCCAAGCTAACGATGCGGGTTCGATTCCCGCTACCCGCTCCATTCTGTATAAAAGGAGTATTCTATTTGTCTAGACATGTTAGAGGCTTGTATTCAAGCCTTTTTTGTCCACCAGTTTCTGGTACTCCAGAGCGGAGTAGAGCAGTTTGGTAGCTCACGAGGCTCATAACCTTGAGGTCACGGGTTCGATTCCCGTCTCCGCACTTAGCAGTCTGTATAAAAGGACTATTCTATTTCTCTAGATATGTATGGTAGAGGGGCGTATCCAACCCTTTTTTATTCATTAGTTCCCGGCCCTAGAGGGCAAAATTGAGCAGTTTGCGAAGTCACTTGCCTTCAAAAAAAGAAGGCGCAAGGCCTCTCCCTACCCTGCAGAAAATAAAAATGAAACGAAAGGGACAGTCTACCTCTCCCTTCCCTTTAAAAAAAGTTTGCCCGTTGTTTGTCTCAGTTAATACCCAATTTTTGGAGCTCTGTTGGCGAGTTCTATTTCTGCCTCTGGAGCGCCCTCTTTTTTTGAGTGGGATGCAAAGGAAGGGTAAGATAGTAAGGGATACGGCACTAGACTAACACCTAATTAATACTTAATTTAATATAAGTAGTTAAACAGTTAACTAGACTAAACTTTTTATCATAGTACTTTGATAAATTAAGCGGGCGAGCGGCGGGAATCGAACCCGTATCTTCTCCTTGGCAAGGAGATATTTTACCATTGAACTACGCTCGCTACGGTATATATTTTATAGCGTATATCCGCCTGGGTCGACCTTCTATGTCTGGGTCGACCGTTTCATTTCATTTTCTATTATATTAGAGTTTTCCTTTTTTTATTATCTGTCAATGAATATTCTAATGGGAATGGAATTTCATAATACTGAAAGAGAAGAGCTAGCAATTCGGAACGCAAATTGCGTTTTAATACGTCTCACTATTCTAATTTTTTAGAAGAAATGGCCTTTATTATTTCTTTTTTATGGGGTTAATAAATATTAACCAAATTTCATTTAAGAAATGAGAGAATTCAGAATAGCTACGAGAAAGACTAGTCCAATCCATAATGATGTACCGGAAAATACAACATTTTTATTATTTGACCAACCATCAGGAGAAGCAAATACAAGGGGTACACTAATTACTAAGACTGAGGAAGTCGCAATTAATGCAAAAACAGCTAATTGGAAAGCAATAGTCATATTTCTAATCCTCCAAGCTACCATCAAATAAAGTTGACTACATATTTGATCCCTCACTTAAACCAAAATTGTAAAAAAATACAAGAAGTAGGAGGGGTTTAATCATGAATCCATTGATTCTTCTCTTTAATTCAAATTTATTACTTAAACCGCTTTTTTATTTGGATATGGGGGTGAGAAGAGATTATTTACTCTTTATTTCACAAGCGGGTATAGCGGATCCTGTATCCGTGTATACAGTATACAGAGATATATCGAAAAGGAACTTGTATCTGATATCTTTCTAGAGGCTAATAAATCTTTTTATTTTTTATATGGCTATGTTCTATTTGTAGGAGTAAAATAAGGATTAGGCTGTGGAGAGATGGCTGAGTGGTTGATAGCTCCGGTCTTGAAAACCGGTATAGTTCTAGGAACTATCGAGGGTTCGAATCCCTCTCTCTCCTTTTGCTTATTGAATACGTTTGTTTCTTTCATTTTTATTTATTTTTTTTTTCTGTCCCTTATCTTTCTTTCATAAAAAGGAATGAATGGCTCGGCTAGATGGAATAACCGAGCCAGAACAGAAAAAAAGTAGAACAGGTATAAATAAGAAAATCTTAGTTAAGAGGGTTCATGTAAAGAACAGGTTCCAAATCACGATCGATTCCCTTTTCAAAACCTGCTGCAGCAGCTCGGGCTCTTCCTGCATGCCATAAATGGCCCACAAAAAAGAAGAATCCTAGAACAAAATGAGAAGTTGATAACCAACTTCTAGGAGAGACATAATTAACTGCATTGATCTCGGTAGCTACGCCACCCACGGAATTTAAAGAGCCTAAAGGAGCGTGGGTCATATATTCTGCTGAGCGTCGTTCTTGCCAAGGTTGTATGTCTTTTTTCAACCTACTCAAGTCCAAACCGTTGGGGCCCCTTAGAGGTTCTAACCATGGAGCACGAAGGTCCCAAAAACGCATAGTTTCCCCTCCAAAGATAACCTCCCCAGTTGGGGAACGCATTAGATATTTACCTAAACCTGTGGGTCCTTGAGCGGATCCCACATTAGCTCCAAGACGCTGGTCTCTAACTAGAAAAGTAAATGCTTGAGCTTGAGAAGCTTCTGGCCCGGTGGGTCCATAAAACTCACTCGGATAAGCTGTATTATTGAACCATACAAAACAACAAGCGATAAAACCAAAGACAGATAAAGCAGCTAAACTATAAGACAAGTAAGCTTCTCCAGACCATACAAATGCACGGCGAGCCCATGCGAAGGGTTTGGTTAAAATATGCCAAATTCCGCCAAATACACAAATAAAACCCAACCATACATGCCCACCAATTATATCTTCTAAATCATCTACACTAACAATCCACCCTTCTCCACCAAAAGGAGATTTTAGTAAATAACCAAATATAACACTGGGACTAAGGGTCAAATTGGTAATTTTTCTTACATCTCCCCCCCCAGGGGCCCAGGTATCATATACACCGCCAAAATAAAGAGCCTTGAGTACTAGAAGAAAAGCACCTAGACCTAACAAAATTAAGTGAATACCCAAAATTGTAGTCATTTTATTTCTATCTTTCCAGACATAACCAAAGAATGGAAAAGATTCCTCAAGAGTCTCGGGTCCCAGAAGCGCGTGATAAATGCCACCGAAGCCTAAGACTGCGGAGGAAATTAGGTGAAGTACGCCAGATACAAAGTACGGAAAAGTATCTAGAACTTCCCCCCCTGGCCCTACTCCCCAACCTAGAGTAGCTAAGTGTGGAAGTAAAATCAACCCTTGTTCATACATGGGCTTTTCTGGTACGAAATGGGCCACTTCAAATAGGTTCATTGCTCCGGCCCAGAATACGATTAATCCGGCATGAGCTACATGAGCTCCAAGCAGTTTACCGGACAAATTGATAAGTCTGGCATTCCCAGCCCACCAAGCAAAGCCGGTGGTTTCTTGGTCACGACCAGCTAAAACGAAAGTTCCATTAAAGAGCGTTTCCACGTGGTAGAACCTCCTCAGGGAATATAAGATTTTCATGAGGCTGATCCTGAGCTGCCATCCACGCACGAATACCCTCGTTTAAAAGAATATTTTTGGTGTAGAAAGTCTCAAATTCAGGATCTTCCGCTGCACGGATTTCCTGGGAAACAAAGTCATAGGCACGTAAGTTCAGAGCCAAGCCAACTACGCCAATAGCACTCATCCATAAACCGGTGACGGGTACAAATAGCATAAAGAAATGTAACCAACGTTTATTGGAAAAAGCAACACCAAAGATTTGGGACCAAAAGCGGTTAGCAGTGACCATTGAATAAGTTTCTTCAGCTTGAGTTGGGTTAAAAGCACGGAAGGTATTTGCACCATCACCGTCCTCAAATAGAGTGTTTTCTACGGTCGCTCCATGAATAGCGCATAGCAGAGCCGCACCTAATACTCCGGCAACTCCCATCATATGAAATGGGTTCAACGTCCAATTATGAAATCCTTGGAAGAAAAGGATGAATCGAAATATCGCTGCTACGCCAAAACTCGGCGCAAAGAACCAACCAGATTGCCCCAGTGGATAAATAAGGAATACAGAAACAAAAACAGCAATTGGACCAGAGAATGAGATTGCATTATAAGGCCGCAATTGAACAGACCGAGCAAGTTCAAATTGGCGTAACATGAAACCTATTAGTGCAAAAGCCCCGTGGAGAGCTACAAAAGTCCATAGACCGCCTAATTGACACCAACGAGTAAAATCTCCTTGTGCTTCGGGCCCCCATAGTAGCAACAAAGAGTGTGCTAAACTATTGGCAGGGGTAGAAACTGCTGCGGTTAAGAAATTACAACCTTCCAAATAGGAACTAGCCAATCCATGGGTATACCAAGAAGTTACAAAAGTTGTCCCTGTAAACCAACCCCCTAAAGCGAAATAAGCACAAGGAAAGAGCAATAGGCCAGACCATCCTACAAAAACGAAACGGTCCCTTCGTAACCAGTCATCCATAGTATCAAATAGATCATTTTCTTCTTTAGGAATTCTACCAAGGGCTATAGTCATAGTGATCCTCCTATTCAATTACTTCAACCATTTCCGAGCACCTCATATCACTTTCCAAGGCATATGATAGTTTTATTATCTGTGGACGATTTCTTTCTCGTTCAATGCCCTTTTTCAATGGTCTCGAAGAGAGAAATTTCCCATTTTTATCTATGGAGTCACAGTCACAACCGAGGTCGTGGTAAATCCATGAATTTGATTCGATTTGTTTTTCTTATACTATTTATTTGTTTTTCTTATACTATAGAAATAGAAATAAATTGTTTTTCTTATACTATAGAAAGAAATAAACCTTTGAATTCAGCATTATTCCAAGACTCCTATTTCAAAGTCTATCTTTTAAGGGAAAAATGCAAATAAAAGTAACCCTTCTTTTCCCATTCCCTCTCTATTGCATGGGTGGAAGAACTAAAATAATAGAGGATTCTGAAAAAAAAAAATGGACCTTCGAAATCCAATTTTATGTGTAGCGCAAAGGAGTTGCGATTTCTTCTTATTCCTATAGAACATCTAGTAACAAGAATATGAAATCGTAAATAGCGAAAAATTCTTGTCTTGCGCGGTCTAAGTCTAAGGAAATAAAAAAAATTCGCTTATACAATTTCATCTACATCGAATTTATATATCAGAATAGCGGATAGAGGCATCATTAAAGGAGTCAGGTCTACTTACTTTATGCTTCTTTCCAATTTTATGGTGGATTTGATAAGAACCCTTTTTGCTTTCTTGATAAATAATCGACAAAAAAAGCGTTTTTTTTATATAACCTGCTTGTTTTATTATAATTATAACAAGTCCTATATGGAAATGCCCGCTAAAGAGAAAATCTATTTGATTGTCTCTCGGCCAATATCGATTTTTAGAAAGAAAAAACAAGAATTTTCTTCTTTTTTTATTAACATTAAGAAAAAAGAATATAATTAAAATGGAATTGGCAATATAATTTTTATAGACTTTTGAAAGAAAAAAAAGGGGTTTTTTGCAACCGTTATTTCTTATTTCTTGCCTATATCATATCACGGAAACCTTTCGCTTTGGAACGTGGAGAGATGGCTGAGTGGACTAAAGCGGCGGATTGCTAATCCGTTGTACAATTTTTTTGTACCGAGGGTTCGAATCCCTCTCTTTCCGCTCCCTTGGATCATTTGGGACTTTCGAATTGGAAAGAATTCTGACCCCCGGATTTTCTCATAGATAAATGTACGAAACAAATCCAATAAGAAAAAAAAAAACTGAATTTTTACTCCTCGCGTCCAGGATTCCGTCCTGGGTCATTAGATAAGAATCCAAAGATAAAGAGTGAAACAAAGAATATCACTACTGTATAAACAAAAAGTTTGAGAGTAAGCATTACATAATCTCCAAGATTTTTTTTTAAGGAATAGATTACCAGTTTTTCCTTACCACACGGATCCACTAGGATGGTTTTTTTTTATACCTAAAAATGCAAAAAAGAATTCTTGAAAAAAATTGCAAGAATTCTTTTATAATAAGCACTCTTATCAATAGCAAAAATAGGGTTAGGTGGTTAGGTATTGTGTAGGTACCTTTAGGTACCTGCTCAACCTAGGTGCAGGGGAGTAGAAAGGCTGATCCAAATTTATTGCTGTAGCTACCCATTCAATGTAGAAGAATTTAAATTTTAGAATCGAAGGTTCATAATATAAAAATATAAAACTTCTCGGCTTTTACCCATTTTAAAATTTTTTTGGAATGAACACATCATTCAATTTGGCATACAGAGTACTAAAGATTTCATCGAAAACTTACAGCAGCTTGCCAAACAAAGGCTAATAGAAAAAAGAATAGAGGTATAACAGGCATAATATCCACGATTGGATTGAAAATAGCATAAGCTTCGGGTAATTTGGCAAAGAAAAAACTAGTAGGATAAAGAACAGAATTAAAACAGATACAGGTTAAACTAAGTATATTAGGCATAACAAGCATTTCATTCTTGTAGAGTAAATAATTGGATTTTTCTTGAGTTATTTTTTTAAGGGAAAGAAGGAAAAGGCAGATTCAAAATCTTTTTTCTTCGGACTTTCCCAAACACAAAATACCTCCTTGTATTCGCACTCTCAAATGAGAGTGGAATAAATTCGACTTTCATATAATATCTTAATAGAATTCCATGTAATGATCAATGCATTTTTTTGATTCTATATTATCCGCATGTGTAGAATACTAGCAAGAGAATATCCCTCCTTTTTTATGTAATTGAAATGGTATTGACGAATAACAAATAAACATACTAGTGTTTATTAGTGTCGCATAAAACCCGAAATGGGGCGTGGCCAAGTGGTAAGGCAGCGGGTTTTGGTCCCGTTACTCGGAGGTTCGAATCCTTCCGTCCCAGATTGTTTCTGATGAAACAAACGGTGAAATCATATAGTATTCCGTACGAGACAAAAGTTTATTAAAGAGAATAATGATATCTTATTCTTTCTCAGAAAACATAATAAAGTCTTAAGTCCAGTCAAATTGACTATCTTTATTTTCATGAAAAAATGGGATCTATCAAGCACATTCAGGATATGCCTCTACTATAAAATCACTTAGTCATATTTTTTTCTTCCTTTTGGTATTCGAGTTGAAGAAGTACGAGAATTCTATAACTACCAAAAACTTTCAATCTTTTCATTGGAATAGTTTATTTAGTTATTATAGTTAATTGTTTTTGGTACTGAAAAAATATATTACTACTAGAATTCTAATTCTAGTAATTAAATTAATTAAACTTTTTTGGAGGTTGATAGTTTATTTATTGAGGAAGAGTCAATCCTTCTTTTCTCACTTCAAGATTGATCATCTCGAGCCATCCGTTGAGGGTGGAAATTTAAGAATAAATAAGTTTTAAGCAAACTTGTTTAGTCGTCTTTTTCAAACTATGTTTCATTCATATGATAGAATTTTAATATGGGTTTAAATAAATTGGATCTTGGCGGAGGCTTCCCGGATAAATACTTACTTTCTTTTATCCATATTGCTCCATAGATAGCAAGTTTTAATTAGTATAAAAAAACTAAACCAATGACTATTCATGATTCCATCCATATTGGATCAATTCTCTATACCACTTTGCAATGAAAAGAGGAATGTTTGTTATGGTAAAACTTCGTTTAAAACGATGTGGTAGAAAGCAACGTGCGACTTGAAGGACATGATCGATTGTGGATTTTGCTATCCATCATTTTCCATAGTAATGAAAATGCTCTTGGCTCGACATAGCCTGTTCTATTCGTTCCGAACCAAATTTGCGCTGGGTTTAAGTAACATAGTACACGATGGAGCTCGAGAGGACAGAATTTTTTTTATCAAGGGAAAGAATCTAGGGTTAGTGAAAACTAATAAATTAGGCCAACTTTGTCAGTCTATCCTTAATATAGAAATAAATCGAAAGGTTAAAATAAGAAGAAAGTCCAATAAAAGTATATCAGAATCAATCCCTCTTATTAGATTTCTATAGAAGAGATAAATGCTTTATCGAAGGAAATAAGAAAAAAGGGTATGTTGCTACTCTTTTGAAAGAAAAAAATAGGAATTCCCGAAGTAATGTCTAAACCCAAGGATTTCACAAATCAAAGATAAAGGATTCCAGAACAAGTAAACACAATTTTCAATTGTCTCAACAACAGAGTTGGATTAGAATAAGGAATAAAAGTCAATTCGTTCGAAATGAGACAAAGAAAAGAGTTTAAAGACGACTCAAAAATTTTGGAAGGATTTTGCCTTCGAAGTTTGTCAGGCAAAATTAGCCCACTTGAGTCATGAGTATAAATGAAATTTGTTTTTTCTGTAAGGAAATTAATGCACGTCATAGTCTAATTTCTATTATTATCGACAGAAATTCGAATCATTTTCTCGAGCCGTATGAGGAGAAAACCTCATATACGTTTCTAGGGGGGGGCGTTGTTTATCTACATCTATCCCAATAAGCTGTCTATCGAATCGTTGCAATTGATGTTCGATCTCGAAGAGAAGGAAGAGATCTTCAAAAAGTAGGTTTTTATGATCCGATAAAGAATCAAACTTGTTTAAATGTTCCAGCTATTCTCTATTTCCTTGAAAAGGGTGCTCAACCAACAAGAACTGTTTATGATATTTTAAGGAAGGCAGAATTCTTTAAAGAAAAAGAAAGAACTTTGAGTTAATTGAAGAACTAAATGAATCAAAAAATAGGATAGGAGAAGATTATTAGTATTCCTAGTTGTCTAATTATTTAGACACAATTTACCTCTTTTTTAATCCTATTTGGATTTATATTATATCGTGCCAATCCAACATAAGCCCCTATTTTATTTACTTTTTCTATCTAATTTGTTTTCTTACCATTGTATTTCCATTGACAAAGGTCTATTGAACAAATAGAATTTGTAGATAGATGGGTCTCTTTATCCTCACTCCATATTCAATTTTTCCGCCTACACTTCGCTCAAATGATAAGGGTGTTCCTCTTGCATGTATTCTCATACAATATAATATATATTTTTTATAATATATATTTTTTGTTAATAAAAATCGCTAAAAATAAGGAGAATTTGGCCATCGTGATTAGGGTCGCTCTTTTTTTAACTTTACTTTAGTGGAATTTCACCGGACCTGTTCGTTTTGGCATTTGAGTGTTTTTCATGGTCGATAAAAAAAATCTTTTGATGTCTTGCTAGTTCAATGTTTTGACAGAAGCGCGCGGTGTAATTCCATTGATTTTTGGATTTCGATCGTATCTAAGATCCTTTTTTTATCTGGGTTGCTAACTCAATGGTAGAGTACTCGGCTTTTAAGTGCGACTATGATCTTTTACACATTTGGATGAAACAACAAATTCGTCCAGACTCTTGGTAGAGTCTAGAAGACCACGACTGATCCTCAAAGGTAATGAATGGAAAAAATAGCATGTCGTAATAAAATCAATCTTTTTTGAATGGAATCCAAAATTACGATTTTCTGGGTCTAATGAATAAATGGATAGAGCCTGGCTCCAATTCTGGTAAAATAAAAAGCAACGAGCTGAACTTCCTAATTGGAATGATTCCCCGCTCTAATTAGACGTTAAAAATAGATTAGTGCCGGATGCGGGGAAAGGTTGGGTTTTCCTATGAGTGGACCCTTTATTTTTTCTTTTTTTTTTTAGAAATCCTAATTATTCTTGATTATGGATTGAATAAGGGATGTTATGGATTGAATGTGTAAAAGAAGCAGTATATTGATAAAGAGGCTGTATTCCAAAGTCAAAAGAGCGATTGGCCTGCAAAAATAAAAAACTTGTTCTGTTCTTTTTTTTTAATTAGAACAAACATAAACTAATTGGGTAGAAAAGGAGCAGAAAAAGATCTGTGGATTAGACTCCCTTTCTTTCCAGGGTTTGTATTAAAAATGCAACACCCTGTTCTGACCATATTGCACTATGTATCATCATTCGATAAACCGAGAAATGCTTCTTCTCTCTGATTCAAGTAGAAATACAAATGGAAAAATTCGAAGGGTATTCAGAAAAACATAAATCTCGTCAACAATACTTTGTCTACCCACTTCTCTTTCAGGAATATATTTATGCATTTGCCCACCATTATGGATTAAATGGTTCTGAACCTGTGGAAATAGTTGTTAGTTGTAATAACAAGAAATTTAGTTCACTACTTGTGAAACGTTTAATTATTCGAATGTATCAGCAGAATTTTTTGGATAACTCGGTTAATCATCCTAACCAAGATCGATTATTGGATTACAAAAATTATTTTTATTCTGAGTTTTATTCTCAGATTCTATCTGAAGGGTTTGCGATCGTTGTGGAAATCCCATTCTCGCTACGGGAATTTTTTTGTCTGAAAGAAAAAGAAATACCAAAGTTTCAGAATTTACGCTCTATTCATTCAATATTTCCCTTTTTAGAAGACAAATTTTTGCATTTGGATTATCTATCACATATAGAAATACCCTATCCTATCCATTTGGAAATCCTGGTTCAACTCCTTCAATACCGTATCCAAGATGTTCCATCTTTGCATTTATTGCGATTCTTTCTCAACTATTATTCGAATTGGAATAGTTTTATTACTTCAATGAAATCCATTTTTTTTTTTCAAAAAGAAAATAAAAGACTATTTCAATTCCTATATAACTCTTATGTATCAGAATATGAATTTTTTTTGTTGTTTCTTCGTAAACAATCTTCTTGCTTACCATTAGCATCTTCTGGAACTTTTCTGGAACGAATCCACTTTTCTAGGAAGATGGAACATTTTGGGATAATGTACCCTGGTTTTTCTCGGAAAACCCTATGGTTCTTTATGGATCCTCTTATGCATTATGTTCGATATCAAGGAAAGGCAATTCTTGCATCAAAAGGCACTTTTTTTTTGAAGAAGAAATGGAAATGCTACCTTATCAATTTCTGGCAATATTATTTCTGTTTTTGGACTCAGCCGCGAAGAATCCATATAAACCAATTAGCAAACTCTTGCTTCGATTTTATGGGGTACCTTTCAAGTGTACAAAAAAGTTCTTTGTTAGTAAGGAATCAAATGCTGGAGAATTCATTTCTAATAGATACTCGAATGAAAAAATTCGATACCATAGTCCCCGCTACTCTCCTCATAGGATACTTATCAAAAGCTCAATTTTGTACTGGATCGGGGCATCCTATTAGTAAACCCATTTGGACAGATTTATCAGATTGGGATATTCTTGATCGATTTGGTCGGATATGTAGAAATCTTTTTCATTATCATAGTGGATCTTCGAAAAAACGGACTTTGTATCGACTAAAGTATATACTTCGACTTTCATGTGCTAGAACTTTAGCTCGTAAACATAAAAGCACGGTACGAACTTTTATGCAACGATTGGGTTCGGCATTTTTAGAAGAATTTTTTATGGAAGAAGAGCAAGTTTTTTCTTTGATGTTCACCAAAACAACTCTTTTTTCTTTCTGTGGATCACACACTGAGCGTATTTGGTATTTGGATATTATACGTATCAATGACCTGGTCAACCCTCTTAATTAATCATTAGACGAAATTAAGAAACAGGAAAGGGTTGATAAATGATCAAGAAAAAACTTTTCTATTTTTCATTCTGAAATGTTCTTTTTATTATAATAAAGAGTAGGTGAATCAACTTACTAATTAAAAAAATTAGTAGAACTTCCTCTTTGGAATAGAAATTGGCTATTTCTACATAGGGAAAGTCGTGTGCAATGAAAAATGCAAGCACGATTTGGGGAGGGATTTTTCTCTATTGTAACAAGGAAGAATTATCTACTCCATCCGACTAGTTCCGGGTTCGAGTCCCGGGCAACCCATATAGAAAAGACCCATCAAAGTTTTTCACTTTGACTCACTTCATTTACAAATACAAAATTATTGGTTTGGTTAATTTAGTTATATGGATAGCTAATCTTTGGGCTGACTTGGTTGACATTGGTATATAGTCTATGTTATACTGTTAAATAACAAGCCTTCTATTATCTATATTCTAGTTAATACGTGTGCTTGGGAGTCCTTGCAATTTGAATAAACCAAGATCTTACCATGACTGCAATTTTAGAGAGACGCGAAAGTACAAGCCTGTGGGGTCGCTTCTGCAACTGGATAACTAGCACTGAAAATCGTCTTTACATCGGATGGTTCGGTGTTTTGATGATCCCTACCTTATTGACCGCAACTTCTGTATTTATTATCGCCTTCATCGCTGCCCCTCCAGTAGATATTGATGGTATTCGTGAGCCTGTTTCTGGTTCTTTACTTTATGGAAACAATATTATCTCTGGTGCTATTATCCCTACTTCTGCGGCGATCGGATTGCACTTTTACCCAATTTGGGAAGCTGCATCTGTTGATGAGTGGTTATACAATGGTGGTCCTTATGAGCTAATTGTTCTACACTTCTTACTTGGTGTAGCTTGTTATATGGGTCGTGAGTGGGAACTTAGTTTCCGTCTGGGTATGCGTCCTTGGATTGCTGTTGCATATTCAGCTCCTGTTGCAGCTGCTACTGCTGTTTTCTTGATTTACCCTATTGGTCAAGGAAGCTTTTCTGATGGTATGCCTTTAGGAATCTCTGGTACTTTCAACTTTATGATTGTATTCCAGGCAGAGCACAACATCCTTATGCATCCATTCCACATGTTAGGTGTAGCTGGTGTATTCGGCGGTTCCCTATTCAGTGCTATGCATGGTTCCTTGGTAACCTCTAGTTTGATCAGGGAAACTACTGAAAATGAATCCGCTAATGAGGGTTACAAATTTGGTCAAGAGGAAGAAACTTATAATATTGTGGCTGCTCATGGTTATTTTGGCCGATTAATCTTCCAATATGCTAGTTTCAACAACTCTCGTTCTTTACACTTCTTCTTGGCTGCTTGGCCTGTAGTAGGAATCTGGTTCACTGCTTTAGGTATTAGTACTATGGCTTTCAACCTAAATGGTTTCAATTTCAACCAATCTGTAGTTGATAGTCAAGGTCGCGTTATTAATACTTGGGCTGATATCATCAACCGTGCTAACCTTGGTATGGAAGTAATGCACGAACGTAATGCTCACAACTTCCCTCTAGACTTAGCTGCTGTTGAAGTTCCATCTATTAATGGATAAGGTTTTTCTGCTAACATATAAGAATTTTTGAAGACAGAAATACCCAATATCTTGTTCTAGCAAGATATTGGGTATTTCTGTCTTTATTTTGAATCTTTTTTTCTTCTTAATCTTTCTATTCAGAATTCAGTTAACGACGAGATTTAGTATCCTTTCTTGCATTTTCATAACTCGTGAAATGCCGAGTAGGCACGAATTCCCCCAATTTGCGACCTACCATAGGATTTGTTATGTAAATAGGTATATGTTCCTTTCCATTATGAATCGCGATTGTATGGCCAACCATTGTGGGTAGAATGCTAGATGCCCGGGACCACGTTACTATTGTTTCTTTCTCCTCCTTCATATTGACCTTTTCTATCTTTGCCAATAAATGATGAGCTACAAAAGGATTCGTTTTTTTTCGTGTCACAGCTGATTACTCCTTTTTTCCTTTTTAAAGAGTGGCATTCTATGTCCAATATCTCGATCGAAGTACGGAGGTCAGAATAAATAGAATAATGATCAATGGAAAAAAGAAAAAAATCCTTTAGCTGGATAAGGGGCGGATGTAGCCAAGTGGATCAAGGCAGTGGATTGTGAATCCACCATGCGCGGGTTCAATTCCCGTCGTTCGCCCATCGCATTATTGCAAATTCCAAAAATGCAATTTTCCATATTCCTAGTTACGTATTTACTTACGGCGACGAAGAATAAAACTATCGCTATATTTTTTCCTTTTCCTAGTTCTTCTTCCAAGCGCAGGATAACCCCAAGGGGTTGTGGGTTTTTTTCTACCAATGGGAGCTTTCCCTTCACCGCCCCCATGGGGGTGGTCCACAGGGTTCATAACTACCCCTCTTACTACGGGGCGTTTACCTAGCCAACACTTAGATCCGGCTCTACCCAAACTTTTTTGGTTCACCCCAACATTACCCACTTGTCCGACTGTTGCTAAGCAGTTTTGGGATACTAAACGGACCTCCCCAGATGGTAATCTTAAAGTGGCCGATTTACCCTCTTTTGCAATGAGTTTCGCTACAGCACCTGCTGCTCTAGCTAATTGCCCACCCCTTCCACGTGTGATTTCTATGTTATGCATGGCCGTGCCTAAGGGCATATCGGTTGAAGTAGATTCTTCTTTTCTCTCAAAAAACCCCTTCCCAAACTGTACAAGCTTCTTCCAAAGCATACGGCTTTCTAGATGTATATGACGATCTCTAGACAGATGGATCTTATATGAATCATATGATGAAGTACCACATGAGTGGATATATAGGAAAGGAATCCAAATCTGCCGAATCGCTCATGTTATGATCTTCTACATCCTAGGTCTCTGCGTTCCGTCATCTGGCTTATGTTCTTCATGTAGCATTCAGATCGAATGACTCTATGAAATTACGTCGATACTTCCACATATTATGGGTAACGTAGGAGACATCCCTATTTTCCCCCGGGGGTCTTAATTACCACTGCTTAGCTTTCAATTTGCCTCTGACCATCAAATTAAATGTGAATAACCCGTCCTCCTCTCTTTGAAACAAGGGGCGCTTCCGGTTCTGTGCGTGCTTCAAACAATTTTGTCTTCTCCATATTACCATATCTCTAGAGCCAATAATTTTCTATGAGGAACTACTGAACTCAATCACTTGCTGCCGTTACTCAACAGTTTTCTGTTGAGGTCTATCCCGTAGAGGTAGTCAAATTGGATCAGTGATCGATTTCTAGGTTTCGTCGTAAACCTAATTGGTTACTTCCAATTACGTAAATCAATAGTTCAAACCGCACTCAAAGGTAGGGCATTTCCCATTGATATAGGAACTTTTGTACCAGAAACAATAGTATCTCCAATTATAGCCCCTCTGGGATGTAAAATATATCTCTTCTCACCATCCCCATAGTGTATGAGACAAATGTATGCATTTCGATTAGGGTCGTATTCTATGGTTACGATTCTACCAGATATGTCTTTTTGATTCCGTCGAAAATCTATTTTACGGTATAGGCGCTTATGACCTCCCCCTCTATGCCTTGCGGTAATGATTCCTCTGGAATTACGACCTTTACCACAACGGTGCCGTCCATGGATCAAATTATTTCGTGGATTGGATTTCACTTGCCTGTCTACGGTTCCCTTGCGTGTGCTCGGGATAGGTGTTTTGTATAAATGTTTCGCCGTATTATTAAGTATTCTCCTTTAGTTTTTTTCTCTATCTAGAAGTGGAATAGAATAACCCGGTTGAAGGGTAATGATCATACGTCTGTAATGCATTGTATGGCCCAGAATAGGTCCTATTCTTCTACCTTTTCCAGGTAGTCGATGGCTATTCACAGCTACCACACTTAACACCAAAGAAGAGTTCGACCCAATGCTTTATTTCTGTCTTAGTGAATCCCGATTCGACATTAAAAGTATATTGATTCTTTCCCAATAAACGAAGACTTTTTTCTGTAAATACTGCGTATTTGATTCCATCCATAAATCGACTTTCCCTCCTATGCTCTGAGTTCCAGTATCGATAAGAATTCGAGTTCTTATTGTTCTTATGTTATGGTATGAATATACCATACCAATTCGTTATGTATGGATGATGGATGAGATTCCATGGATAGAGAGCCAGTTCCAATAGACTTATGGAATGTTCCCGTTCGTGTGCATCCAGCAGGAATTGAACCCGCAAATTTACCAATTATGAGTTGGGCGCTTTAACCATTCAGCCATGGATGCTTAACAGGGATCATCGTACATCGTAAATAACCAATTTTCATATAGAAAGACATATCATAGAAAAATGAAATCGAAAATATTCCGAGATGGCAAATATTCGGAGATGACTATGAAAACACCTCTCTGGATCCTCGAATTGAAAGAGAGATTGAGAGGGATCAAGAATCCTAATTCTCGCTATTTGGAATGGATCCAATTCTATTGAGTCTGACTCATAGTGATCATTTCTCTTTAGCAAAGAATGACCTTGGTTATCAAAGGATTGAACAACCGGGATCCATTTACTTATGATACCTAGTTGGCATTGATAACAAGGATCTAATGAATTATGAGTTTAATAGATCCTCTTTAGCAGAAAGACGTATATTCCTTGCTCATTATCAGACAATCACTTATTCCCAAACCTCGTGTGGGACTAATCGTTTTCATTTACCATCTCATGGAAAACCCTTTTCGTTCCGCTTAGCCCTATCGGGTATTTTAGTGATAGGTTCTGTAGGAACTGGACGATCCTATTTGGTCAAATACCTAACGAAAAATTACGATTTTCCTTTCATTAAGGTACGAGGGCTTCTTATTCCACAAGAACGAAAGCACCTTTTCATTCTTTCATATACTAGGGGTTTTTACTTGGAAAAGACAATGTTCCATACTAAAGGATTCG
>NW_028259461.1:7771195-7786195 GCF_056163025.1 Triticum urartu | reverse complement strand
AACTGACATAATTTTGTATTTTTCCTGATCAGAAAAATACATGAAAAAGAAAGGAGGTAGAAAAATTTTTGGATTTATGGTTAAAGAAGAAAAAGAAGAAAACAGGGGTTCTGTTGAATTTCAAGTATTCAGTTTCACCAATAAGATACGGAGACTTGCTTCACATTTGGAATTACACAAAAAAGATTTTTCATCGGAAAGAGGTCTACGAAGACTTTTGGGAAAAACGTCGACGTTTGCTGGCTTATTTGGCAAAGAAAAATAGAGTACGTTATAAGAAATTAATCGGTCAGTTGAATATTCGGGAGCAGTAATTTAATCGTTCAAATTTTTTTCTTGTTTATTATTTTTTTAGTAGTCTTATAGTAGTCTTAGATTTTTCATTTTGATGAGCCTCGCTTTGAGGAATTCATGGAATAATCCATTTTCATGGAATAATGAATTAAGGAAGAAAGGATATGAGTCTACCGCTTACAAGAAAAGATCTCATGATAGTCAATATGGGCCCTCAACACCCATCAATGCATGTGTTCTTCGACTGATCGTTACTCTCGATGGTGAGGATGTTATTGATTGTGAACCCATATTAGGGTATTTACACAGAGAATGGAAAAAAATCGCGGAAAACCGAACTATTATACAATACTTACCTTATGTAACAAGGATATAGAGAGATTGTAGAAAGGGGGATAGGATAGTTATTTTTTGCAAGAGACTGTTGTAAATTCTTAACTTAAGAAAGAAAAAAGAATAAAAACACAGATACATAACATAAAAAAAGAATAAATAAGACGAGATTCGACCTCCCCCTACATATTTAATTTCCTCTCCTATACAAAAACTAGCAAGACCCACTCCATTGGTAATTCCATCAATAACACCCTTATCAAAAAACTCCGTGAGTTCGGTTAACCCTCTTATACCGAGGGTAAAGACCCTAGTATAGAAAATATCTATATAACCACGATTATATGACCAACTGTATATATTTTTTTTTACTTGATCTAAAAATTCTTTTTTAGGATTTCCTTTGTAAAAGAGTTTATTAATCCAAATTCTGAAAAAAAGAATAGCGGATCCATAGAAGATATATGCTATGAATAAACCAAAGATAGCTAGACTTACAGAAGAAATTGCATTAGTAATAAATTCATATGAATTTACAAAAGAATTAGAACTTTCCTGGGTAAAGTTTATTGAGGGAGTTAACCACTTTGATAATATGGTTAACTCTGCTATTCCATTACCAATTCCTCCATTATCAAAAGAGATTCCTATGAATCCAATGAACAAAGTGAAAAGTAGTAATATAGAAGAGGAAATAACATAGTATTTCCCGTTTCATGCGGATAGGCAAAAGTTTTTTTAGCCCAAAAGACGTAGTAAAGGATCCTATCCTATTTCTTGTATTACCTTGAATTTTTGGTATATTTTGTGAAAAAAAAGAAACTCCACTCTTCGTTGTTGATAAAACGAAATCCCTATTCACTCCTTTGGGTATCCTTTTTCCCCATAAGGATATTGAATACAAGGAACTCTCTTTAGTGCTACTGTAATTTTGAAAATGAACACGCAACTACCCATCAAATGTAAGTAAATATATCCGAAACATATAAAAGGCAGTAGTAAATATATCCGAAACATATAAAAGGCAGTTAATCCTGCAGTAAAGGAGGCTATTATTCCAAAAAAGGGCGAATACAACCAACTATTACTAAGGATTTCATCTTTGGACCAGAAGCAAGCAAGAGGTGGAATACCACAAAGAGAAAGTGTACCCCATAAAAAAGTAGTTCTTGTGATTGGAATGTATTTTCTTAAACCGCCCATAAGAACCATATTTTGACTTTTATCTGGTGAATATCCAACAAGAGGTTCCATTGAATGAATAACGGATCCGGATCCCAAGAACAATAAAGCTTTTGAATAAGCATGAGTGATCAAATGGAATAAAGCAGCTTGATAAGAACCTATACCTAGAGCTAACATCATATAACCCAATTGAGACATTGTAGAATAGGCTAAGCTTCTTTTAATATCTCTCTGAGCAAGAGCTAAAGTAGCTCCTAAGAATAGTGTTATTGTACCTACTAAAGAAATAAAACTCATTATCAAAGGTAAAGATATGAAAAGAGGAAGAAGTCGAGCTAGAAGAAAAATTCCCGCAGCAACCATAGTTGCTGCGTGTATAAGAGCCGAAATAGGAGTGGGCCCTTCCATAGCATCGGGTAACCATACGTGAAGAGGGAATTGTGCGGATTTCGCAACTGCACCAAGGAATAATAAAAAAGCACACAAAGTAGTAAGTAAAGAGTTAATTCCATTATTAGGAATCCAGTTATTAGCTATTTTGAACAAATCCCTAAACTCTAAACTACCTGTTATCCAAAAAAAACCTAAAATTCCTAATAATAGACCAAAATCCCCTACACGATTAGTTACAAAAGCTTTTTGACAAGCACTCGCTGCGATTGGTCGTGTAAACCAAAAGCCTATCAATAAATAAGAACACATTCCCACGAGTTCCCAAAAAAAAAAAATTTGTATCAAATTGGAGCTAGTAACCAATCCCAACATGGAAGTATTGAAAAAACTTATATAAACAAAAAATCTCAAATATCCTTCATCGTGAGACATATAACCATCACTATAAATAAGAACCAGGATTCCTACAGTAGTAATTAGTATTAACATAATAGAAGTAAGTGGGTCAATCAAGTATCCAAATTCTAAAGAAAAATCATTATTGACGGTCCAAGACCATAGATATTGATAGATCGAACTTCCATTTATTTGTTGAATAGACAGTTGAACTGAGAATACCATAGCTATACTTAAGAGTAAAACACTAGGAAAAGCCCATATGCGACGAAGATTTTTTGTTGCTGTCGGAATAAGAATAAGGCCAAATCCCATTGACATAATAACTGGAAGTGGGAGAAGAGGGATTACCCATGCATATTGATATGTATGTTCCATAAGAAAAGAAATTGCAATTTTTACTTCAATTTTTACTTCAATTTTTCTATAAAATTGTTTCCGATTCACCAAACCAATTCTTATCTCTTTCTGAAAGAATAAATAAAAAGAATAAGAAAAAATACTGAAATTCTTAATTTTTCCAAAATTTATCTCATTGAAATAATTAAAAATTAAGAATGGGTTTAGTTGGTTAAATTAAAAAAGTTAATAAAATAACTAGGTAACGAAGTTATTTTATTAACTAAATAAAGATATTTATAAAAATAAAAAAAAAAAAGTGGAATCATTTTACTTTCTATTCATAATTCATTTTTATATTTCTTTAAAACAAAGATGAAACAGCTCTCTTGTTCCATAATTAACTGATTGAGTGAATTCCAATGAAAACCTATGTTTATAAGAAATTATCGAATAGTCCTTACTTCATATAGAACTAAAATTCTAATGACTATAAATTACCTAAGTTTTAGAATGTCTTGTTTAAGAGACTCAGTATTTTTTGTTTTGATTGGAATTCCTTTCCTTTATGGAATACCATTCTGAACTTAATTAACTATTTTCATTTTCCCTTCTTTTTATCCCCCCGTCTTATCTTATATGGGGGATAGGCTTCCATACCATATATCTATATATGGAGTATACTTGATATATAAATAGATATAAATAGATTTAAATGAGAAACCCTTCTATATATTCTATATTATTAAAAAAAAAGTATAAAATATATAAAGAAAAAATGTTAAAAAATTCTTGTTGTCTTATCCGCATTAGACAAAATGAAGTAAAAAATAATTCAAAATTTAAGTATCTTTCAGTATCTAAGTATAAATACTAATAAAAAGAAGAAAGAAGGATTGATTTGCAGCAATAGATGTCTTTCACATACAACTAGAAAAAAGTAATTTCCTTTTTGAATGGCAGTTCCAAAAAAACGTACTTCAATGTCAAAAAAGCGTATTCGTAAAAATATTTGGAAGAAAAAGACTTATTTTTCCATAGTACAATCTTATTCTTTAGTAAAATCAAGATCATTTTCGAGCGGTAATGAGCATCCAAAACCAAAGGGTTTTTCTGGGCAACAAACAAATAATAAGATTTTGGAATAATATGAATTGACTTATCAAAAAAGAATTCCAATTATTTAATAATTTGGATTCTTCTTTGAATGTACTTTTATGTGTCGAATTACTCGGTACAATATTCTTAGAACAAAAAACCCCTCTTATCTTATATATACAAGAAAAAAAAAGTTTTGTTTGGTATACTGTGTGCTAAGTATTCTTTTCCTATCAATGAACTTTTCATAATTTTCCTAATAGAATCCTCATATTCTATTAGGAAAATTATGAAAAGTGGAGTATTCTTACAATAGGACTTACAACTTCCACCTATCTTCTCCAAAATCATAAGGTTAGTAAATCTTATTAATAAGAGCATAAAGACTTTCATTCTAGAAATTTTTAAAAAATCCAAAAAGCCTTTTCTATTTATCCATTTTATTTTAATTTCATCATTAAATAGAAACCCTTTTGGATTTTTTTCATTGTATTGAAAGAATTTTCAAAATGTAAAGGGGAAATTAATTAGAAAAAATTAGTTCTATAATTGCAAGTTAGAAAAAAGAAGTTCCAACTCTTTCAAGCAGTGTTTGTGTTTCTATTGGGCAAAGCAAGAGTTTATTGTAAAAAAAAAAAATGGAAACGATACTACCAAACGAAGTCTATTTTAATGAAAACTCTAATGTTCCTAAATTTTATGGACTTTCCCAATATCGACGATTCCCAAGATAATAGCTATTATTCTTTTAAGTTACCTATTATTTGAAGTTAGCCGCCATGGTGAAATTGGTAGACACGCTGCTCTTAGGAAGCAGTGCTCAAGCATCTCGGTTCGAATCCGAGTGGCGGCATTCTTGAAAAAGAATACAATAGATTAGAAATCAATTCGAAATTTACAATTTTGTAATGGGACCTTCCCCTTATGCTATTTGCAACTTTAGAACATATACTAACTCATATCTCTTTCTCAACGATTTCAATTGTGATTACGATTCATTTTATAACCTTATTAGTTCGTGAACTTGGAGGATTACGCGATTCGTCAGAAAAAGGAATGATAGTTACTTTTTTCTCTATAACAGGATTCTTAGTTTCTCGTTGGGCTTCCTCGGGACATTTTCCATTAAGTAATTTATATGAGTCATTGATCTTCCTTTCATGGGCCCTGTATATTCTTCATACCATTCCTAAAATACAGAACTCTAAAAATGATTTAAGCACAATAACTACGCCAAGTACTATTTTAACGCAAGGCTTTGCCACATCGGGTCTTTTAACTGAAATGCATCAATCCACGATACTAGTACCTGCTCTACAATCTCAGTGGTTAATGATGCATGTCAGTATGATGTTATTAAGCTATGCAACTCTTTTGTGCGGATCCTTATTATCTGCCGCTATTCTAATCATTAGATTTCGAAATAATTTCCATTTCTTTTCTAAAAAGAAAAAAAATGTTTTAAATAAAACATTTTTCTTTAGTGATATTAAATATTTTTATGCAAAAAGAAGTGCTTTAAAAAGAACCTCTGTCCCTTCATTTCCAAATTATTACAAATATCAATTAACGGAGCGTTTGGATTCTTGGAGTTATCGTGTCATTAGCCTAGGATTTACCCTTTTAACCGTAGGTATTCTTTGTGGAGCAGTATGGGCTAATGAGGCCTGGGGATCCTATTGGAATTGGGATCCTAAGGAAACTTGGGCATTTATTACTTGGACCATATTCGCAATTTATTTACATAGTAGAACAAATCCAAATTGGAAGGGTACGAATTCTGCACTTATAGCTTTGATAGGATTTCTTATAATTTGGATTTGTTATTTTGGTATAAATCTATTAGGAATAGGCTTACATAGTTATGGTTCGTTTACATTAACACCTAAATGATTACATAAAATAAAACCTTCATGAAATGAAGGTTTTTACTTTTATGTTTTATTTGAGAACCCCTTGAACGCCTTATCAAAGGGTTCTCAAAAATTCGAGATAGATCTAATTATACTTTTTTACTTATTTCTGCATTATATACTTTTTTACTTATTTCTGCATTAATAGAGCAGACGAGTAAAAAAAAGCAAACCTATTTAGGATAATAATTGGATAAGAGAGCCTCTACCCTGTCAACGGATAGGGAGAGAACAAAATCTGGATAAATACCAATTCCTATTACTGGTAAAAAGATACAGATTAAAATAAAGAGTTCTCGTGGTCCAGAATCCACAAAATTTGCGTTTGGAACATTAAATAGCTTGTATCCATAGAACATCTGGCGTAACATAGATAATAAATAAATAGGAGTTAATATCATTCCAATTGCCATTACAAAAGTAATTAGTGTTTTTGGCATTAACAGAAATTTTGGACTAGTAATTAGTCCAAAAAATACTACTAATTCTGCGACAAAACCACTCATTCCTGGTAAGGCAAGAGAAGCCATTGAAAAGCTACTAAACATGGTAAAAATTTTAGGCATTGGGATAGATATTCCCCCCAGTTCTTCGAGATAAACAAGACGCATTCTATCAGAAGCGGTTCCTGCCAAGAAAAAAAGTGTAGCACCAATAAATCCATGGGATAATATTTGTAAAATAGCTCCATTGAGTCCAATGTTGGTTATGGAACCAATTCCTATAATTATGAAACCCATGTGAGATACAGAGGAATAAGCTATTCTTTTTTTGAAATTTCGTTGACCAAGAGAAGTTGAAGCTGCATAGATTATTTGGATCGCTCCTATTATTACTAACCAGGGCGAAAATAGATAATGAGCATGAGGTAACAATTCCATGTTGATCCGAATCAATCCATATGCTCCCATCTTTAATAATATTCCCGCTAAAAGCATACATGTACTATAATGTGCTTCCCCATGGGTATCTGGTAACCACGTATGTAGGGGTATAATCGGCAATTTGACAGCATAAGCAATAAGGAAGCCAAAATATAAAAGTATTTCCAAGGTTGCAGGGTATGATTGATTAATTAATCTTTCCAAATCTAATCCTGGTTCGTTGGAACCATATAAGCCCATACCCAGAACTCCGATTAAGAAAAAAATGGAACCGCCTGCAGTATACAAAATAAACTTTGTAGCTGAATATAGACGCCTCTTCCCCCCCCACATGGATAAAAGTAAGTAAACAGGAATTAATTCTAACTCCCACATGATAAAAAAAAGTAAAAGGTCTCGCGAAGAAAATAATCCTATTTGACCACTATACATTGCGAGCATCAGGAAATAGAATAATCGCGAATTCCGTGTAATTGGCCAAGCTGCTAAAGTAGCTAAAGTAGTGATAAATCCTGTCAATAAAATAGATCCTAATGAAAGTCCATCGATTCCCAATCTCCAGTGGAAATCGAAGACATCTATCCATTTATAATCCTCCTTTAATTGGATTAAGGGATCCTCCAGTTGGAAATGATAACAGAACGCATAAGTCATTAGAAGGAATTCTAATAAACAAATAGATATAGTATACCACCTAACGACTTTGTTTCCCTTATGAGGTAAAAAGAAAATTAATGAACCTGCAAATATCGGCAAAACAACAAGTATTGTTAACCAAGGAAAATAACTCATGATAAAGTGATAAAGACAAGATACGTTTTGACCAGAAAAGCCCGTGCTCGATTATTTCGAGCACAGGCTTCTTCGGTAAAGAGGAATCAGACGATTCGAGTGAAGTTTTTTGTAACGTATCAATAAGATAGAGCCATGCTACGTGTTGTTTCAGGCCCTAAATAAACGCGGACACTTAAAAAATCTGTCGGGCAGGCAGATTCACATCTCTTACAACCCACACAATCTTCGGTTCTCGGCGCGGAAGCAATTTGCTTGGCTTTACATCCATCCCAGGGTATCATTTCTAATACATCTGTTGGACAAGCTCGTACACATTGAGTGCATCCTATACATGTATCGTAAATTTTTACGGAATGTGACATTGGATCTATAAATTTTTCTTTTCAACATAAAATTTTTCGATCTGGTAAAAATGAAATTAGTACTATAATGAGTCATATGTATTGTAGACACCAGACGAAGCAATGGTTTATCCAAACTTCAAAAAAAAAAATCTATTTTTTAATCTGTTTGTGAGAAAGCGTGAAGAGAGCCAAGAGACTTTAATTTTGGATTTCAACAATAAATAAGAAATAAGAAAGAATTTTACGAATTGTACAGACGAATTCGAATTAGCCAATAAATTGGCTATCGTCTTTTCAATATAAATTATTGCAATATTCAAATTGCAATATCAATGAATTACAAATACAAAAATTCATTTAAGTGAAAAAGAATACTATGCAATAATCTACTAAAAAAAATGGATATTCTCAAATAATACTAAGAAAATAGTATTGATTTCTATTTATTTTAATATGTGCGCCTTTGTTTAGAGGATTCTATGTCTAATTATTCAAAAGTCTAATTATTCAATAAATTAGATTGATTGATACGAGTGGATTTCCTATTACGATGGATGGAAGAAAGAATGGATAGTCCAATAGCGGCTTCAGCAGCTGCAAGGGCTATAACAAAAATTGCGAAAATATCTCCTTTTAATTGGCGACTATCAAATAGATCAGAAAATGTTACGAGATTTAGATTAATTGAATTCAGTATAAGTTCAAGACATATTAGAGCTCTAACCATGTTTCGGCTTGTGATCAATCCATAGATACCAATCGAAAATAAATAGACACTCAAAAAAAGTACATGCTCAAACATCATTAACTAACTCCTTATCAATCTCGATTCATTTCAATATGAGGGCAAGAATTGAACCGATTCAATTAATTACAATAGAACAATTACACAACAAAAGAAAAAAAAAAAAAAAAAAAAGGAGGTATTTGTTGGCAGTAGATGGATTTTACTAAATCAAAATTGTGATTCTTTAGTTATTTATTTTAGATTTGCAATTCTTATAATTTGTACTTTTTCTAAGTTTTCTTATTGCCGAGCCATAGTAATTGCACCTATTAAAGAAACTAGAAGAATTATGGAAATGAGTTCAAACGGAAGATAAAAATCGGTTGCTAAATGAATTCCAATTTGTTGAACATTATTTATGAGACCCTGTTCTACTATTTGGTTTGATCTTGTAGTCCAAAGAATTCCATACCACGACGTATCTGGGATAGTAGTCATTAGTGAAAAAACAATAGTTATACAAACGAGTGAAGTGAACCCATCTCCAATAGTCCAATAATTCTTATCTTTAGACCATTCTGAGCCATTTACGAACATTACAGCGAATATGATCAAGACATTTATGGCTCCCACATAAATAAGAAGTTGTGCGACAGCTACAAAGTAGGAATTTAATAAAAAATAGAATAAGGATATACAAACAAGAACTAATCCCAGCGAAAAGGCAGAATAAATGGGGTTGGTAAGTAATACTACTCCTAGACCCCCTAGTAGAAGAACAAATCCCCCAAATAGCATAAGAATCTCATGTATTGGTCCAGGTAAATCCATTATGGATAAAAAGAAATTAATAGTATAAAATTTTTCATGAACTGACTAAAACTAAAGGATTCAAGGAAGGAAAAAAGGATTAGGGTATTTTTTTGTGTATAAACTTATAGTTATAAATTATATTATATCACGAAAATCTAGTCTGATTTAAAATAAGAAATAATTTCCAATAAGCAGTAGTTTTTCGTTTTTCTTTATAGTTTAATTTTAAAGTTTAATAAAGAATTATTAGATTTTTATAAGAAAGACAAAATCAAAGTTTAGTAATCAGTAATCGTTCTTGAATTCGAAGATTTTTCTTTGTTTATTTTACTTTCAGACGAATTCCTAATTGTTTGAATTGTGTAATCTCCCATTATGGAGATTGGTAACCGACTTAAAGCAATTTGATTGTAATTCAATTCATGACGATCATAGGTAGAAAGTTCATATTCTTCAGTCATTGATAAACAGCTTGTTGGACAGTACTCAACACAATTGCCACAAAATATACAAACTCCGAAATCAATACTATAATTAAGCAATTGTTTTCTTTTAATATCCTTTTCAAATCTCCAATCCACAACGGGTAAATCTATCGGACATACGCGAACACATACTTCACAAGCAATACATTTATCAAATTCAAAGTGGATTCGCCCTCGGAAACGCTCTGGTGTAATTGATTTTTCATAAGGGTAGTGAATCGTTATAGGTAAACGATTTGTGTGGGATAAGGTAGTTATGAAACTTTGACCTATGTACCTTGTAGCACGTATTGTTTGTTGACCATAACTCATGAACCCAGTTACCATAGGGAACATATTCATTCTAAATATCTATGAAAAAGATATGTTTCTTTCTCTTGTTTGAGAGAGCTTTTGTGTTGAAAATATTCTTACTATTATTGTATTATCTTATTTATAGTGAAACAAGTTGAGAAGAGGTTGTTAATAAGAGATTGCCCAGGGAAATAGGTAAAAGAAATTTCCATCCAAGATTTAATAACTGATCCATTCTCATCCTCGGTAAAGTCCATCTTATTGTGATAGAAATGAAGAGAAATAAATAAGCTTTAGTTAATGTAATAAATATACCCATTGTCATTTCCAAAATTCCAACTGCTTTATTCATTTGGAAAAAATCAAAAAAGGATATATAGGGAATAGATAAATTCCACCCGCCCAAGTAGAGAACTGTTACAAATAAAGAAGAAACTAATAAATTTAGGTAAGAAACAAGATAAAATAAACCATATTTGATACCGGAATATTCAGTTTGGTAACCTGCTACTAATTCTTCCTCCGCTTCTGGTAAATCAAAGGGTAATCTTTCACATTCTGCCAAAGAAGAAATTAAAAAAACCAGAAAACCTATAGGCTGACGCCAAATATTCCATCCAAAAAAACCGTATTTTGACTGTGCTTCAACTATATCAACTGTACTTGAACTGTTAGATAATCATAGTCGGTGATAACATCACAGTTCCCACCGCTATTTCAAAACCGTACATGAAACCTTAGCTTCATACGGCTTCTCTATGATCAGAAAAAGGAAAGGACTGTTTTGTTCCTAGCCCCGGGGGCGTAGATAGAATTAGATAAAATAAAATAGATTTGAAAGTCCTAAATTAGACCAAAGGAATTCCGTCTGCTAGAATAAGAAAAAGCGCTTCCGAATTGATCTCATCCTTTATAATATAATGAAAATTTTTCTTTGTTCAGTAATAACTTAATCTTGGAATAAAACACTTGTTACTTGTTATAGGAATTCAATTAATAAATGGAAAGAGTTGGGTATTAGTTCATGAGCAATTCTGCATGAATATGGATAGAGGAAGGAAATAATGAAAATTTTTTCTAGTGCACTCCATATCTTTTTTACTATTCTTCTTTCCCCAGGGAGGGGGTATTTAAAAAGAAAAAATGGATAAAGGGTTAATTCGTTCTTGATAGCCATTTCCTTAACAAGTGAATGGGAACATACTCTGGATCGGAATCCGAAGAAAGTACTACTTGATAATTTCTACAAATTGCAAGTCCTTATTATGATTCCTTTTATGGGCAAAAATCTCTAATGTTTTAGATTTTCCATTACTAATCCTTTATGTACTTTAGTGTTCCTAACCCTTCACTAACTTTTGGTGGATTCTTCTTATGGATTATTAAGTTATAGTAATAACTAGGAGTATTCTAGTAATGGAATTCCATATCGTGAATCCTTTATTCTTGGCCGCTTCAAGATATGATGACTAATTAAAAAATATCAACCTTGGGATAAAGAGTTTACACTGCTTATGTTTACTTCCACTTTTTTCTTGTACGTAGGAAATGAGATTTTTTCTTTTTACTACAAATTTATAAGCTGTTTTGTTTCACTCATATAGCTATCTAGTTTAACTTACCAACCCAAATACTAAATAAGAAAAGGAATATAAATAGTTAATGGATTTTATAGGAAAAAGATCTATTTTAACGAATCACACGTAGAGATATTGCTAGCACACAAAAAGTTAATGGTATTTCATAACTAATGGATTGAGCAGCAGCTCGTAGACCGCCTGAAAAAGAATATTTATTATTTGAGCTATATCCTGCCATAAGAAGACCAATAGGAGCTATACTTGAAATGGCAATCCATAAAAAAACACCAATACTAAGATCGGCTAAAACAAAATGATATCCCAAAGGGATAACTAAAAAACTTAATAAAACTGATATGACTGCTATAGAGGGTCCAATGCTAAATAAAGAAATATCTCCTCGGGATGGCAGAATATCTTCTTTAAAAAGTAGCTTAGTCCCATCTGCTATAGCTTGAAGCAGGCCCAGGGGGCCAGCATATTCAGGACCAATACGTTGTTGTATCGACGCAGATATTTCTCTTTCTAACCACACAATTACGAGTACCTCTATTGTTATTCCCAAAAGGAGGGTCAAAATGGGTAGAATCGATATCAGTCCATAGACTTCTTTTAATAATTCCAATTTCGAAAAAGAATTGATAGTTTCTACCTCTACCCTATCTATTATCATTTCAACGATCAACTTCCCCCATAATGATATCTATACTACCTAATATCGTCATGATATCAGCCAATTTCATTTTTTTAACTAGCTGAGGAAGAATTTGCAAATTAATAAACCCGGGTGGACGGATTTTCCATCTCCAGGGGAAAAGGCTATCATCTCCTACTAGATAAATCCCTAATTCACCTTTTGGGGCTTCTACTCTTACATAAAGCTCTTGTCTTGACAATTCAAAATTGGGCGAAGGTTTTTTACCAAGAAATTTATACTCAAAATCATTCCATTCAGAATTATTTTCTTTCTTAAAGCGTCGGACTTCTAAATTTTCATAAGGTCCTCCAGGAATTTTTTCTACAGCTTGTTGAATTATTTTGATGGATTCCCTCATTTCACCAATTCGTACTAAATAGCGAGCTAACGAATCCCCTTCTTTTTGCCATTGGACTTTCCAATCAAATTGGTTGTAAGACTCATAAGGATCTACTTTACGAAGATCCCATTGTATTCCAGAAGCTCGTAACATCGGTCCCGATAAGCCCCAATTTACTGCTTCTTCTCCGCTAATAAAACCTACTCCTTCAACTCGCTCTAAAAAAATTGGATTCTGTGTAATAAGTTGTTGATATTCAACAACTCCGCGTAAAAAATAATCACAGAAATCTAAACATTTATCGATCCATCCATAAGGTAGATCGGCGGCTACTCCTCCGATGCGAAAGTAATTGTGCATCATTCGCATACCTGTAGCAGCTTCAAATAGATCATATATTAATTCTCTCTCTCTAAAAATATAGAAAAAAGGAGTCTGTGCGCCGAGATCCGCCATAAAAGGTCCAAGCCATAGCAAGTGAGAAGCTATCCGGCTTAATTCTAACATAATTACCCTAATATAGCTGGCTCTTTGTGGTATTTGAATATTCTCCAAGAATTCTGGTGCATTTACTGTTATTGCTTCTGTAAACATAGTAGCTAAATAATCCCACCTTGTTACATAAGGTAAGTATTGTATAATAGTTCGGTTTTCCGCGATTTTTTCCATTCCTCTGTGTAAATACCCTAATATGGGTTCACAATCAATAACATCCTCACCATCGAGAGTAACGATCAGTCGAAGAACACCATGCATTGATGGGTGTTGAGGGCCCATATTGACTATCATGAGATCTTTTCTTGTAAGCGGTAGACTCATATCCTTTCTTCCTTAATTCATTATTCCATGAAAATGGATTATTCCATGAATTCCTCAAAGCGAGGCTCATCAAAATGAAAAATCTAAGACTACTATAAGACTACTAAAAAAATAATAAAACAAGAAAAAAATTTGAACGATTAAATTACTGCTCCCGAATATTCAACTGACCGATTAATTTCTTATAACGTACTCTATTTTTCTTTGCCAAATAAGCCAGCAAACGTCGACGTTTTCCCAAAAGTCTTCGTAGACCTCTTTCCGATGAAAAATCTTTTTTGTGTAATTCCAAATGTGAAGCAAGTCTCCGTATCTTATTGGTGAAACTGAATACTTGAAATTCAACAGAACCCCTGTTTTCTTCTTTTTCTTCTTTAACCATAAATCCAAAAATTTTTCTACCTCCTTTCTTTTTCATGTATTTTTCTGATCAGGAAAAATACAAAATTATGTCAGTTATTTTGAAGTTATTCTAATCTCGTACACACACAAATTTGCAATTATTCATCTACTACTGGAATTTGGATTTATTTTATCGATGCAAATTGGATTTGGATAGAAGGGTACATTCTTTCTAATATTTTAGATAGAAGAAATGTTTCTTCTATCTAAAATATTAGAAAGAATTTTGCTGATTTATTTATTGCTATATGCAATTTATGGAATTGATACACCATTTAATTGATATCATTTAGCAAAATGAAACACAGCATATGCATCCATCTTTTGGCTCGAGAATTTCACGGGATAGAGATATGGTATAAGAAATAGACTATTAAGTAACTCTAAATGAATTGTGGATACATCTGTATCCTTAACATACTGAAACGATTGTCATTATTCGTATCAAACCAATAGCGATTCATACAAGCTAAATCTTCTAATCAATGGTGGGCCAATAATGAATTTTTTTGCATATGTATTAAGACGCTTGGCCTGATTTCGAAATTGTCCAGAGTTTTATATGTTGTTTTCATTGCAAAATGATGGGTCTCCTTCCATAACTTTCCAATTACGAGTACGAGAATTGAAAGACATGAAAATTCTCAATTCTCTACGGCGTCTAGTAGATAGAAACAAGAAAATCAGAAGAATCTTTCTCTCTATTCACTATCATTCCGCGTCTTCGACTTCTATTAGTTTCTTTTCTTCTTTAATGCAATAGCTATAGTTTGATATAAGAATCCATTTCTCAAAGTAATGGAAACCATTCTCTTATAGGAAATGGTTCGAAAATCGCTATTCCACCTTTTAGGTATCGTGAAAAGTGA
>NW_028259461.1:7741195-7753695 GCF_056163025.1 Triticum urartu | reverse complement strand
ATTCCTGCTGGATGCACACGAACGGGAACATTCCATAAGTCTATTGGAACTGGCTCTCTATCCATGGAATCTCATCCATCATCCATACATAACGAATTGGTATGGTATATTCATACCATAACATAAGAACAATAAGAACTCGAATTCTTATCGATACTGGAACTCAGAGCATAGGAGGGAAAGTCGATTTATGGATGGAATCAAATACGCAGTATTTACAGAAAAAAGTCTTCGTTTATTGGGAAAGAATCAATATACTTTTAATGTCGAATCGGGATTCACTAAGACAGAAATAAAGCATTGGGTCGAACTCTTCTTTGGTGTTAAGGTGGTAGCTGTGAATAGCCATCGACTACCTGGAAAAGGTAGAAGAATAGGACCTATTCTGGGCCATACAATGCATTACAGACGTATGATCATTACCCTTCAACCGGGTTATTCTATTCCACTTCTAGATAGAGAAAAAAACTAAAGGAGAATACTTAATAATACGGCGAAACATTTATACAAAACACCTATCCCGAGCACACGCAAGGGAACCGTAGACAGGCAAGTGAAATCCAATCCACGAAATAATTTGATCCATGGACGGCACCGTTGTGGTAAAGGTCGTAATTCCAGAGGAATCATTACCGCAAGGCATAGAGGGGGAGGTCATAAGCGCCTATACCGTAAAATAGATTTTCGACGGAATCAAAAAGACATATCTGGTAGAATCGTAACCATAGAATACGACCCTAATCGAAATGCATACATTTGTCTCATACACTATGGGGATGGTGAGAAGAGATATATTTTACATCCCAGAGGGGCTATAATTGGAGATACTATTGTTTCTGGTACAAAAGTTCCTATATCAATGGGAAATGCCCTACCTTTGAGTGCGGTTTGAACTATTGATTTACGTAATTGGAAGTAACCAATTAGGTTTACGACGAAACCTAGAAATCGATCACTGATCCAATTTGACTACCTCTACGGGATAGACCTCAACAGAAAACTGTTGAGTAACGGCAGCAAGTGATTGAGTTCAGTAGTTCCTCATAGAAAATTATTGGCTCTAGAGATATGGTAATATGGAGAAGACAAAATTGTTTGAAGCACGCACAGAACCGGAAGCGCCCCTTGTTTCAAAGAGAGGAGGACGGGTTATTCACATTTAATTTGATGGTCAGAGGCAAATTGAAAGCTAAGCAGTGGTAATTAAGACCCCCGGGGGAAAATAGGGATGTCTCCTACGTTACCCATAATATGTGGAAGTATCGACGTAATTTCATAGAGTCATTCGATCTGAATGCTACATGAAGAACATAAGCCAGATGACGGAACGCAGAGACCTAGGATGTAGAAGATCATAACATGAGCGATTCGGCAGATTTGGATTCCTTTCCTATATATCCACTCATGTGGTACTTCATCATATGATTCATATAAGATCCATCTGTCTAGAGATCGTCATATACATCTAGAAAGCCGTATGCTTTGGAAGAAGCTTGTACAGTTTGGGAAGGGGTTTTTTGAGAGAAAAGAAGAATCTACTTCAACCGATATGCCCTTAGGCACGGCCATGCATAACATAGAAATCACACGTGGAAGGGGTGGGCAATTAGCTAGAGCAGCAGGTGCTGTAGCGAAACTCATTGCAAAAGAGGGTAAATCGGCCACTTTAAGATTACCATCTGGGGAGGTCCGTTTAGTATCCCAAAACTGCTTAGCAACAGTCGGACAAGTGGGTAATGTTGGGGTGAACCAAAAAAGTTTGGGTAGAGCCGGATCTAAGTGTTGGCTAGGTAAACGCCCCGTAGTAAGAGGGGTAGTTATGAACCCTGTGGACCACCCCCATGGGGGCGGTGAAGGGAAAGCTCCCATTGGTAGAAAAAAACCCACAACCCCTTGGGGTTATCCTGCGCTTGGAAGAAGAACTAGGAAAAGGAAAAAATATAGCGATAGTTTTATTCTTCGTCGCCGTAAGTAAATACGTAACTAGGAATATGGAAAATTGCATTTTTGGAATTTGCAATAATGCGATGGGCGAACGACGGGAATTGAACCCGCGCATGGTGGATTCACAATCCACTGCCTTGATCCACTTGGCTACATCCGCCCCTTATCCAGCTAAAGGATTTTTTTCTTTTTTCCATTGATCATTATTCTATTTATTCTGACCTCCGTACTTCGATCGAGATATTGGACATAGAATGCCACTCTTTAAAAAGGAAAAAAGGAGTAATCAGCTGTGACACGAAAAAAAACGAATCCTTTTGTAGCTCATCATTTATTGGCAAAGATAGAAAAGGTCAATATGAAGGAGGAGAAAGAAACAATAGTAACGTGGTCCCGGGCATCTAGCATTCTACCCACAATGGTTGGCCATACAATCGCGATTCATAATGGAAAGGAACATATACCTATTTACATAACAAATCCTATGGTAGGTCGCAAATTGGGGGAATTCGTGCCTACTCGGCATTTCACGAGTTATGAAAATGCAAGAAAGGATACTAAATCTCGTCGTTAACTGAATTCTGAATAGAAAGATTAAGAAGAAAAAAAGATTCAAAATAAAGTAAAGGTAGGCGGGGAATAACCTTATTTATGACAAGTTTCAAACTAGTAAAGTATATCCCTAGGATAAAGAAGAAGAAAAGTGGGCTAAGGAAACTCGCAAGGAAAGTTCCAACCGATCGTCTACTTAAGTTCGAGAGAGTTTTCAAAGCACAAAAACGTATCCCTATGTCTGTTTTCAAAGCACAAAGAGTTCTTGACGAGATTCGCTGGCGTTACTACGAGGAAACTGTTATGATACTGAACCTCATGCCCTATCGAGCATCTTATCCCATCTTAAAGTTGGTTTATTCGGCAGCCGCAAATGCTACTCATTATAGGGATTTCGACAAAGCGAATTTATTTATTACTAAAGCCGAAGTCAGTAGGAGTACTATTATGAAGAAATTCAGACCTCGAGCTCGAGGACGTAGTTTCCCCATAAAAAAAAGCATGTGTCATATAACAATTGTACTAAATATAGTAAAGAAATCTAAATAACCTTTAGATCCATCTAAGATTTCGATTCCCAGTAAAAAAAATATAGAATAGAAAAATATGGGACAAAAAATAAATCCACTCGGTTTCAGACTTGGTACAACCCAAAAACACCATTCCTTTTGGTTCGCACAACCAAAAAATTATTCTGAAGGTCTACAGGAAGATAAAAAAATAAGGGATTGTATCAAGAACTATATACAAAAGAATAGGAAAAAGGGCTCGAATAGAAAAATAGAATCAGACTCAAGTTCCGAAGTAATTACACATAATAGAAAAATGGACTCAGGTTCAAGTTCCGAAGTAATTACACATATAGAAATCCAAAAAGAAATCGATACGATCCACGTCATAATCCATATTGGATTCCCAAATTTATTAAAGAAAAAAGGAGCAATCGAAGAATTAGAGAAAGATCTACAAAAGGAAATTAACTCTGTAAACCAGAGATTTAATATTTCTATCGAAAAAGTTAAAGAACCTTATAGACAGCCTAACATTCTTGCAGAATATATAGCTTTCCAATTAAAAAATAGAGTTTCATTCCGAAAGGCAATGAAAAAAGCCATTGAATTAACTAAAAAAGCAGATATAAGGGGAGTAAAAGTAAAAATTGCGGGTCGTCTCGGAGGAAAAGAAATTGCACGCGCCGAATCTATTAAAAAGGGTAGACTTCCCCTCCAAACAATTCGCGCTAAAATTGATTATTGCTGCTATCCAATTCGGACTATCTATGGAGTATTAGGTGTAAAAATTTGGATATTCGTAGACGAAGAATAAGTAATCTTGTCTTCGGATTCTGTCCATTGATAGAATAAAAAATGACAAGAGACTTTTTTCCTGAAATCCCTGCAAAAGAAGAAATTATACCTCTTTCTATAAGATTTAATGAAAATTGATAAATCATTTAATATAATTGCTATGCTTAGTGTGTGACTCGTTATTTTTTTCTTTTTTTTAAGAAAAAAACTTAGTAATTATAGAAAATTAACTAATAACCAACCTATTGCTTCGTATTGTCGAGATCCTAACTAAGAAACAGTCACTATATGAATAAATACCTCTATCATAACATAAATGAGTAGATGTGTCATATAGTTGTAGCAACTGCAATTTTTTCTCTAAAAAAGAAAAGGGATTCTAGGTTGTGAAGCAAAACTAAAGGGATGTGGATAAAGGGAGGGATGATAGAAAGAAGGAAGAGGAAATAAATAAGATATAGGATTCCACTATGTATGGTCTATGAATTACATCATAAAAGGCAATGTGATAAAGCATCAATATAATAAAAATAATAGAGAATTAAAAATTGTAACTTGAAACAAGAACTACAAATTTAAAGCAATAATAAAGAGCCGCCCGGGTTAATAAAACTGAGAAAATTAACTCGGAAAGAAATTTTTTGGAAGCTCCGTTGCGGGATTCAGACCTAACCATTCAAGGAGAAGCAGTGGGAACGACAGAACCTATGATTCCATAGGATTTTATTGAAAAGAATCCTAACACTTCATTGGGTGGGATGGCGGAACAAACCAAAAAAATTGTCTTATTTGGTAAGTTTATAAATTAACAAATAAGACAGGAAAGAGTAAATATTCGCCCGCGAAATTCTTATTGAATTAGAATACTTTACCGCGATTCAATAAGAGTAAAAATAAGGATTTTTTTAAGAAGGATTACATTATCTATAAATATAGAATTTAGATAAATATACACACACATCTGGATATATTCTAGATCTTCTTTTTTGACTATATATTATATTTTTCTGTTTTAACAAATTCAATATAAAAAAAACCGAACTTTTTCTATTATCTATTAATGTGTATCTATCCGTACCGTAATATTTTGGAATATTATGAATTAGAGAAATTTACATGCTTTCTGATTCCATTCGCGAGGAGCTGGATGAGAAGAAACTCTCATGTCCAGTTTTGCAGTAGAGATGGAACTAAGAAAGAGAACCATCGACTATAACCCCAAAAGAACCAGATTTCGCAAACAACATAGAGGAAGAATGAAAGGAAAATCCTGCCGAGGCAATCGTATTTGTTTTGGTAGATATGCTCTTCAAGCACTTGAACCCGCTTGGATCACGGCGAGACAGATAGAAGCAGGACGAAGAGCAATAACACGATATGCACGTCGTGGTGGAAAAATATGGGTACGTATATTTCCCGACAAACCGGTTACACTAAGACCCACGGAAACACGTATGGGCTCGGGAAAGGGGTCCCCCGAATATTGGGTATCCGTTGTTAAACCTGGTCGTATACTTTATGAAATGGGGGGAGTATCTGAAACTGTAGCTAGAGCAGCTATCTCCATAGCTGCCAGTAAAATGCCCATACGAAGTCAATTTATTCGATTAGAGATATAGAACCCTAAAAGGGGTATGGAAGATAAAAAAAAATGCTCGGTTTTTCTTTCTGGAAAGACAATATTTCTTTCATCCTTTTGCATTGAAATAACAAATTGAAATCAAAATAATATGATTCAACCTCAGACCCTTTTAAATGTAGCAGATAATAGTGGAGCTCGAAAATTGATGTGTATTCGAGTCATAGGAGCTGCTGGTAATCAGCGATATGCTCGTATTGGTGATGTTATTGTTGCTGTAATCAAAGACGCATTGCCCCAAATGCCTCTAGAAAGATCCGAAGTAATTCGAGCTGTAATTGTACGTACATGTAAAGAGTTCAAATGCGAAGACGGTATAATAATCCGCTATGATGACAATGCTGCGGTTATAATTGATCAAAAAGGCAATCCAAAAGGAACTCGAGTTTTTGGCGCGATTGCCGAGGAATTGAGAGAATTGAATTTTACCAAAATAGTTTCATTAGCTCCTGAAGTATTATAAATACTAGTAGGCGAAATTGAGACCAAAGAATTAATTTAGTAGATTGTGTTTTACGTATATGTTTTAAAATCCAAAATGAAAAAAAAAAAAAGAAAACATGTTGATTATAGAAAAATTAGGAGGAACCTAGAATTAGAGTCTTATGGGCAAGGACACTATTGCTGATTTACTAACCTCTATAAGAAATGCGGACATGAATAAAAAAGGAACAGTTCGAGTAGTATCTACAAATATTACCGAAAACATTGTTAAAATACTTCTACGAGAGGGTTTTATTGAAAGTGTTCGGAAACATCAGGAACGTAACAGATATTTCTTGGTTTCAACTTTGCGACATCAAAAGAGAAAGACTATAAAAGGAATATATAGAACAAGAACCTTTTTAAAGCGTATCAGCCGACCCGGCTTACGAATTTATACCAACTATCAAGGAATTCCTAAAGTTTTGGGTGGAATGGGAATTGCTATTCTTTCTACTTCTCGAGGAATAATGACAGATCGAGAAGCTCGACTAAACAGAATTGGGGGAGAAGTCTTATGTTATATATGGTAATCGCCCCGCCTATAGTGCTCGAATTCTATCTCGCCCTTCCTATTTTTAAAATAAAAATAGAAAAATAGGAGAAAAAAAATATGACAGAAAAAAAAAATAGGAGAGAAAAAAAAAACCCGAGAGAAGCAAAAGTAACTTTCGAAGGTTTAGTTACGGAAGCCCTACCCAATGGAATGTTCCGCGTTCGGCTAGAGAATGACACCATCATCCTAGGCTATATTTCAGGAAAGATACGGTCTAGTTCTATACGAATACTGATGGGGGATAGGGTCAAAATTGAAGTAAGTCGTTATGATTCAAGCAAGGGACGTATAATTTATAGACTTCCCCATAAGGATTCGAAGCGTATCGAAGACTCGAAGGATAGCGAAGATTTGAAGGATATGCGAAGATTTGAAGGATACCAAAGATTCAAAGGATTAGGTTTTTCTTTTTTTTTCTAGGGTAATAAATTCTAAGTTCTAAAATTCAAGCGAAGAGACTTATTTTTTCCAAAAGATTAGATTCATAGTTTAAAAAAGGATACGGAAATATGAAAATAAGAGCTTCCGTTCGTAAAATTTGTACAAAATGTCGACTGATTCGTAGGCGTGGACGAATTAGAGTCATTTGCTCTAATCCGAAGCATAAACAAAGACAGGGGTAATCTTTCGAAAAAGAACTTTACTTTCTAAAAAGTAAAAAAAAGTACCCGCGGAAATGTTCCAATTCCAAATAAAATAATTTCATTTAAAATAATTAAAGTAAAGGGTTTATTTTACCCTGAAACGGATATCTTTGTATCTTTTTTTCTTTTTTTTATTTCTAACTCATATTTATGAGATAATAAAATATGGCAAAAGCTATACCAAAAATTGGTTCACGTAAGAAAGTGCGTATTGGTTTACGTAGGAATGCACGTTTTAGTTTACGGAAGAGTGCACGTAGAATAACAAAAGGGGTTATTCATGTTCAAGCTAGTTTCAACAATACCATTATAACTGTTACAGACCCACAAGGTCGGGTGGTTTTTTGGTCCTCGGCCGGTACTTGTGGATTCAAAAGCTCAAGAAAAGCATCACCCTATGCTGGTCAAAGAACAGCAGTAGATGCTATTCGTACAGTAGGTTTGCAACGAGCAGAAGTTATGGTAAAGGGCGCTGGTAGTGGAAGAGATGCCGCATTACGAGCCATTGCTAAAAGTGGTGTGCGATTAAGTTGTATACGCGATGTAACACCTATGCCGCATAATGGATGTCGACCGCCTAAAAAAAGACGTCTGTAAAAGAATTAACCCGCTTTCAACTTTCATTTCAAGAGAAATAAACGATTCAATGATAAAATAATAATACTAGTCTATTATGGTTCGAGAGGAGGTAGCAGGATCCACTCAAACACTACAGTGGAAGTGTGTTGAATCAAGAGTAGATAGTAAGCGCCTTTATTATGGTCGTTTCATTCTGTCCCCGCTTAGAAAAGGTCAAGCGGACACCGTCGGTATTGCCTTGCGAAGAGCTTTACTTGGAGAAATAGAAGGAACATGTATCACACGTGCAAAATTTGGGAGCGTGCCGCACGAGTATTCTACAATAGCAGGTATTGAAGAATCCGTACAAGAAATTTTACTAAATTTGAAAGAAATTGTATTGAGAAGTAATCTCTATGGAGTTAGAGACGCATCCATTTGCGTCAAAGGTCCTAGATACATAACTGCTCAAGATATCATCTTACCGCCTTCCGTAGAAATCGTTGATACGGCACAACCTATAGCTAACTTGACAGAGCCCATTGATTTCTGTATTGATTTACAGATCAAGAGAGATCGTGGATATCAGACAGAACTCAGAAAGAACTATCAAGATGGAAGTTATCCTATAGATGCTGTATCCATGCCTGTTCGAAATGTGAATTATAGTATTTTTTCTTGTGGGAATGGAAATGAAAAACACGAGATACTTTTTCTAGAAATATGGACTAATGGAAGTTTAACCCCTAAGGAAGCACTTTATGAGGCTTCTCGTAATTTGATTGATTTATTTCTTCCTTTTCTACACGCGGAGGAAGAGGGCGCTAGTTTCGAAGAAAATAAAAACAGGTTTACTCCACCCCTTTTTACTTTTCAAAAAAGATTAACTAATCTAAAGAAAAACAAAAAAGGAATTCCATTGAATTGTATTTTTATTGATCAATTAGAATTGACTTCTAGAACGTATAATTGTCTAAAAAGGGCCAATATACATACACTATTGGACCTTTTGAGTAAGACTGAAGAAGATCTTCTGAGAATTGACAGTTTTCGTATGGAAGATAGAAAACATATATGGGACACTCTAGAGAAGCATCTCCCAATTGATTTACTTAAGAATAAACTCTCGTTTTAAATCCATTGCAATTTTTTTTCTTCTTCTTTTTCGAGTTAGAATAAAAAGAAAACAATTTAGCATCTTTGGTACAATCTATATTTTCGCGAAATGGATCATAATAAAATGGATTTTAGGTATCTAGGGAAGATTCACTTGGAAGTAACTATTTCCTAGATACCTATGGTACTTCACGGTTGAATGAATCAAAAAATATCTAAAAAAGACCTAAAGTTAATGATTTATCAATGGGTAATGTTGCTCCAATACCTAACCAAAGAGCTACTACAGTACCGATTAAAAAAACGGTCGTAGCTACTGGGCGGCGAAATGGATTTTGGAATTTATTGACATTCTCTAGAAAAGGTACTGTCAATAAGCCTGTTGGCACAGAAACCATTAAAAGAACGCCCAATAACTTATTGGGTACCGTACGGAGTATTTGAAACACGGGAAAGAAGTACCACTCGGGTAATATTTCCAGAGGAGTTGCAAACGGATCTGCCGGTTCACCAATCATTGATGGCTCGAGAACCGCTAAACCTACATTACATGCAATAGTACCTAGAATTACTACTGGAAAAATATATAAAAGATCGTTGGGCCATGCGGGTTCCCCGTAATAATTATGTCCCATCCCTTTAGCTAATTTAGCTCTTAATACAGGATCATTTAAGTCTGGTTTCTTTGTTATTGGGATAGGTGAACTCTTTAGGATCCATCCCCCAAAGGAACCGGACATGAGAATTTATCATCATCCGGCTCGAGCAAGAGTGAAAGAAATAAGACCGCGGAAGATCCTTAATAGAATTAAGGTTTATAATGACTCAATGACTCTAGGCAAGAAAAGCTTTATCAGATTCTCTTTTCCGAAGTTGCACCTACAACTACTCATTGAAAATAATCCTATTCTTATGGGTAAATGCTCAATATCCAAGTGGGCTTACAAATTTGATCATGATCAATTGCTTTGTGGATTGTCTCATGTCTCTTGATTAGTTGGTATTTATCCCCTCAATATCGCAAGTTTCTTACCTCCAAACAAAATATTTACTTGTTACTAATAAAAAATCAAAAAGTTTAGCCTACATTCTTCCTTAGATCCCTTCTTTTACTCCGATAGTATTGCGGATCACAATCGATGCAAAGAAAATGAATGCATTTCCATACTATAATAAAAAGGTAAGTGTAATAAATAGAGAACTGGATCATGTCACATGACTTATTCCATTTCTACTCTATGGGATCTTACGGAGCCTGTTCATGGATGACATGGTTGCGGTATGATCATAGAAGATATTCTCCTCAAGTGAACCAGCCTATCCTTCCTAGGTAGGGGACTTACATGTTGATTGGATGCGGAGACACCTTTGGTTGTGAATTCTAATGTGGCAGATCCAATTCTTTATCTGCATGGCCAAATCAATAATTCAAGTCACACACTCCCATAATCCGCCTTTTTTCTTTCGTAAAATTAACTTCAACTATTTGTATTGTATAAAAATACTTTGGAGTTGAAGAGAAGTATCCAAATGACATGTGTTATTTTACAATAACCCATGCTTGTAGCAATGAAATACCAAAACCTACCCGATATGATATATGATAATTATAATTCTCTATGATATGCCTTCCCTATAAAGGACCCGAAATACCTTGCTTACGTATCATTGGAAAGTGCATTAACATAAATACGGCAGTAAGCAGAGGCAGTACAAAGGTATGTAAACTATAAAAACGAGTCAAAGTGGATTGGCCCACACTAGCACTTCCGCGTAATAACTCCACTAAAGGCGATCCTATTACCGGAATGGCGTCAGGTACACCTGTCACAATTTTGACTGCCCAATAGCCAATTTGATCCCAAGGCAAAGAATAACCAGTTACACCAAATGATGCAGTCAAAACAGCCAAAACCACACCTGTGACCCAAGTTAATTCGCGGGGTTTTTTAAATCCCCCTGTGAGATACACACGAAATACATGCAGGATCATCATTAAAACCATCATACTTGCTGACCATCGATGAACTGATCGGATTAACCAACCAAAGTTGGCCTCGGTCATTATGTATTGAACCGAGGAAAAAGCCTCTGTAACGGTTGGTCGGTAGTAAAAAGTCATAGCAAAACCGGTAGCGACTTGTACTAGAAAACAAGTAAGTGTAATTCCCCCTAAACAATAAAATATGTTGACATGGGGAGGAACATATTTACTAGTTATATCATCTGCAATTGCCTGAATCTCAAGACGTTCCTCAAACCAATCATATACTTTATTGAGATAGGTAACTAACCCGAGTCCCCCTCTAAGAGCCGTATATGAAAATTTCATCTCGTACGGCTCAAGCAGAAACACAAAAATTTTCAACGAATATTAGAAAAAAGGTTCAAAACTTCATCAGCCACTGAATTGGGTCGATTTGCCTTGAAGATATCAAATAAGAAAAATCCGGAATATCTTCTTTGTGATGATAATGCCAAAAAATCTCAAGTTGGCGCGTCTTTCTTTCTTCCTTTCCCTTATGTTGGTCATTAGAGGCTTCTTGACTTTTCTCTTCCCTATAAAGGATTTGTTTTTTTATGCGTAATATAGAAATTATCTTGTTGAGATCCTATGAATCAGTTCAATTAAAACCTTAGATTCATACTAGAGCCACGATGATTTAGTCTCAAGCTAAACAAAAGGCAAGGGTTCTTCGAATAAGAACCGCTTGATAATCATTTATTGAATCAGTGTAATGACTCGACAAAATCGAGAGAAAAAAAGTTGTCTTTTGGGCAAACAAAATTGGAAGGAAGAAAATTTCTTTTTTATTTTTATTTAAGAACTACTTGAATTTTTCAGTCTGGTTGCGAGGTCTTAATAGTGAGTATGAATCATAGTTCCATTTTTTTTTGATCCACTCTATCTATTTCGTGTTCCAGATACTAGAATAAATAATATCTGACGAATTAGAATCATCTTGATAGAGATAACAGGCCCTTTCTATGTATTATCAATAGGATCAATTCTAACAAGTCACACACTCATATTCCAGAGATACCGAAACAAAAAAATTCCGCGGTCGAACTACCATAATATCTAGAAATGTAGATCTTAAACTAGAAAGGCTTTTTTGGATGGAAAAACTCTGACTTCCTAGTTTTAGTTAGTAGAAACCTAATTGGTTAAAATTCCGTCCAGTAAAACGGAAGAATTATAAATTTCTAAAATGATAGATAGGAATATAGCGAATAAAGCCATTGCGATCCCCATAAAAGGAGTAGTCCCCCAACCCGGGGCGACTTTCCCATATTCCGAATTCAAGGGTTTCAGTAAACTACCTGCACCAGTTCGTTTTGGCCTAGGTTTAGAACTATCTTCAACGGTTTGTGTAGCCATAAATTCTATTTAATCATTGGTGTTGACTTTGTATACTATTCCGTTGTAGTTGTAAATACACGATCTTTTCGTAGATCCATTGTAATCTTGAAATTCTATAAAAATGGAAACAGCAACTTTAGTCGCCATCTCCATATCTGGTTTACTTGTAAGCTTTACTGGGTATGCCTTATATACCGCGTTTGGGCAACCCTCTCAACAATTAAGAGATCCATTCGAAGAACACGGAGACTAATTTAAGTAAGAAGTCTCCCAGATAGGGGGACTTCTTACTTAAATGAAATTATTTTATTCTTTTAGTTGGAGTTGGTGGAACCTT
>NW_028259461.1:7725015-7740695 GCF_056163025.1 Triticum urartu | reverse complement strand
CTGTTGGATGGTTAGGACATCCCGTCTTTAGAGATAAAGAAGGACGTGAGCTTTTTGTACGCCGTATGCCTACTTTTTTTGAAACATTTCCGGTTGTTTTGGTAGATGAGGAGGGAATTGTTAGAGCAGACGTTCCTTTTAGAAGAGCAGAATCCAAATATAGTGTTGAACAAGTAGGTGTAACGGTGGAGTTCTATGGTGGCGAACTTAATGGAGTAAGTTATTCTGATCCTGCTACTGTAAAAAAATATGCGAGGCGTTCTCAATTAGGGGAAATTTTTGAATTAGACCGGGCTACTTTGAAATCTGATGGTGTTTTTCGCAGCAGTCCAAGGGGTTGGTTCACTTTTGGTCATGCTACCTTTGCTTTGCTCTTCTTTTTCGGACACATTTGGCATGGCGCTAGAACATTGTTCCGAGATGTTTTTGCTGGTATTGATCCAGATTTGGATGCTCAAGTGGAATTTGGAACATTCCAAAAAGTGGGAGATCCAACTACAAGGAAACAGGCAGTTTGATACACATTGTTATAGTATCTTTCACCTCTCTTTTTTGATTTGACATGGGAAACATCTCCCATCCTTTCTTTGACTCTTTTTCTTTCTTTATATGGGAAATTATCCCAAATGACAAATGAATAGGTGTGGAAGTTATAATTGTAAATAAACCAGGATCGAATCTATGGAAGCATTGGTTTATACGTTCCTTTTAGTTTCGACTTTAGGGATAATTTTTTTCGCTATCTTCTTCCGAGAACCACCTAAGGTTCCACCAACTCCAACTAAAAGAATAAAATAATTTCATTTAAGTAAGAAGTCCCCCTATCTGGGAGACTTCTTACTTAAATTAGTCTCCGTGTTCTTCGAATGGATCTCTTAATTGTTGAGAGGGTTGCCCAAACGCGGTATATAAGGCATACCCAGTAAAGCTTACAAGTAAACCAGATATGGAGATGGCGACTAAAGTTGCTGTTTCCATTTTTATAGAATTTCAAGATTACAATGGATCTACGAAAAGATCGTGTATTTACAACTACAACGGAATAGTATACAAAGTCAACACCAATGATTAAATAGAATTTATGGCTACACAAACCGTTGAAGATAGTTCTAAACCTAGGCCAAAACGAACTGGTGCAGGTAGTTTACTGAAACCCTTGAATTCGGAATATGGGAAAGTCGCCCCGGGTTGGGGGACTACTCCTTTTATGGGGATCGCAATGGCTTTATTCGCTATATTCCTATCTATCATTTTAGAAATTTATAATTCTTCCGTTTTACTGGACGGAATTTTAACCAATTAGGTTTCTACTAACTAAAACTAGGAAGTCAGAGTTTTTCCATCCAAAAAAGCCTTTCTAGTTTAAGATCTACATTTCTAGATATTATGGTAGTTCGACCGCGGAATTTTTTTGTTTCGGTATCTCTGGAATATGAGTGTGTGACTTGTTAGAATTGATCCTATTGATAATACATAGAAAGGGCCTGTTATCTCTATCAAGATGATTCTAATTCGTCAGATATTATTTATTCTAGTATCTGGAACACGAAATAGATAGAGTGGATCAAAAAAAAATGGAACTATGATTCATACTCACTATTAAGACCTCGCAACCAGACTGAAAAATTCAAGTAGTTCTTAAATAAAAATAAAAAAGAAATTTTCTTCCTTCCAATTTTGTTTGCCCAAAAGACAACTTTTTTTCTCTCGATTTTGTCGAGTCATTACACTGATTCAATAAATGATTATCAAGCGGTTCTTATTCGAAGAACCCTTGCCTTTTGTTTAGCTTGAGACTAAATCATCGTGGCTCTAGTATGAATCTAAGGTTTTAATTGAACTGATTCATAGGATCTCAACAAGATAATTTCTATATTACGCATAAAAAAACAAATCCTTTATAGGGAAGAGAAAAGTCAAGAAGCCTCTAATGACCAACATAAGGGAAAGGAAGAAAGAAAGACGCGCCAACTTGAGATTTTTTGGCATTATCATCACAAAGAAGATATTCCGGATTTTTCTTATTTGATATCTTCAAGGCAAATCGACCCAATTCAGTGGCTGATGAAGTTTTGAACCTTTTTTCTAATATTCGTTGAAAATTTTTGTGTTTCTGCTTGAGCCGTACGAGATGAAATTTTCATATACGGCTCTTAGAGGGGGACTCGGGTTAGTTACCTATCTCAATAAAGTATATGATTGGTTTGAGGAACGTCTTGAGATTCAGGCAATTGCAGATGATATAACTAGTAAATATGTTCCTCCCCATGTCAACATATTTTATTGTTTAGGGGGAATTACACTTACTTGTTTTCTAGTACAAGTCGCTACCGGTTTTGCTATGACTTTTTACTACCGACCAACCGTTACAGAGGCTTTTTCCTCGGTTCAATACATAATGACCGAGGCCAACTTTGGTTGGTTAATCCGATCAGTTCATCGATGGTCAGCAAGTATGATGGTTTTAATGATGATCCTGCATGTATTTCGTGTGTATCTCACAGGGGGATTTAAAAAACCCCGCGAATTAACTTGGGTCACAGGTGTGGTTTTGGCTGTTTTGACTGCATCATTTGGTGTAACTGGTTATTCTTTGCCTTGGGATCAAATTGGCTATTGGGCAGTCAAAATTGTGACAGGTGTACCTGACGCCATTCCGGTAATAGGATCGCCTTTAGTGGAGTTATTACGCGGAAGTGCTAGTGTGGGCCAATCCACTTTGACTCGTTTTTATAGTTTACATACCTTTGTACTGCCTCTGCTTACTGCCGTATTTATGTTAATGCACTTTCCAATGATACGTAAGCAAGGTATTTCGGGTCCTTTATAGGGAAGGCATATCATAGAGAATTATAATTATCATATATCATATCGGGTAGGTTTTGGTATTTCATTGCTACAAGCATGGGTTATTGTAAAATAACACATGTCATTTGGATACTTCTCTTCAACTCCAAAGTATTTTTATACAATACAAATAGTTGAAGTTAATTTTACGAAAGAAAAAAGGCGGATTATGGGAGTGTGTGACTTGAATTATTGATTTGGCCATGCAGATAAAGAATTGGATCTGCCACATTAGAATTCACAACCAAAGGTGTCTCCGCATCCAATCAACATGTAAGTCCCCTACCTAGGAAGGATAGGCTGGTTCACTTGAGGAGAATATCTTCTATGATCATACCGCAACCATGTCATCCATGAACAGGCTCCGTAAGATCCCATAGAGTAGAAATGGAATAAGTCATGTGACATGATCCAGTTCTCTATTTATTACACTTACCTTTTTATTATAGTATGGAAATGCATTCATTTTCTTTGCATCGATTGTGATCCGCAATACTATCGGAGTAAAAGAAGGGATCTAAGGAAGAATGTAGGCTAAACTTTTTGATTTTTTATTAGTAACAAGTAAATATTTTGTTTGGAGGTAAGAAACTTGCGATATTGAGGGGATAAATACCAACTAATCAAGAGACATGAGACAATCCACAAAGCAATTGATCATGATCAAATTTGTAAGCCCACTTGGATATTGAGCATTTACCCATAAGAATAGGATTATTTTCAATGAGTAGTTGTAGGTGCAACTTCGGAAAAGAGAATCTGATAAAGCTTTTCTTGCCTAGAGTCATTGAGTCATTATAAACCTTAATTCTATTAAGGATCTTCCGCGGTCTTATTTCTTTCACTCTTGCTCGAGCCGGATGATGATAAATTCTCATGTCCGGTTCCTTTGGGGGATGGATCCTAAAGAGTTCACCTATCCCAATAACAAAGAAACCAGACTTAAATGATCCTGTATTAAGAGCTAAATTAGCTAAAGGGATGGGACATAATTATTACGGGGAACCCGCATGGCCCAACGATCTTTTATATATTTTTCCAGTAGTAATTCTAGGTACTATTGCATGTAATGTAGGTTTAGCGGTTCTCGAGCCATCAATGATTGGTGAACCGGCAGATCCGTTTGCAACTCCTCTGGAAATATTACCCGAGTGGTACTTCTTTCCCGTGTTTCAAATACTCCGTACGGTACCCAATAAGTTATTGGGCGTTCTTTTAATGGTTTCTGTGCCAACAGGCTTATTGACAGTACCTTTTCTAGAGAATGTCAATAAATTCCAAAATCCATTTCGCCGCCCAGTAGCTACGACCGTTTTTTTAATCGGTACTGTAGTAGCTCTTTGGTTAGGTATTGGAGCAACATTACCCATTGATAAATCATTAACTTTAGGTCTTTTTTAGATATTTTTTGATTCATTCAACCGTGAAGTACCATAGGTATCTAGGAAATAGTTACTTCCAAGTGAATCTTCCCTAGATACCTAAAATCCATTTTATTATGATCCATTTCGCGAAAATATAGATTGTACCAAAGATGCTAAATTGTTTTCTTTTTATTCTAACTCGAAAAAGAAGAAGAAAAAAAATTGCAATGGATTTAAAACGAGAGTTTATTCTTAAGTAAATCAATTGGGAGATGCTTCTCTAGAGTGTCCCATATATGTTTTCTATCTTCCATACGAAAACTGTCAATTCTCAGAAGATCTTCTTCAGTCTTACTCAAAAGGTCCAATAGTGTATGTATATTGGCCCTTTTTAGACAATTATACGTTCTAGAAGTCAATTCTAATTGATCAATAAAAATACAATTCAATGGAATTCCTTTTTTGTTTTTCTTTAGATTAGTTAATCTTTTTTGAAAAGTAAAAAGGGGTGGAGTAAACCTGTTTTTATTTTCTTCGAAACTAGCGCCCTCTTCCTCCGCGTGTAGAAAAGGAAGAAATAAATCAATCAAATTACGAGAAGCCTCATAAAGTGCTTCCTTAGGGGTTAAACTTCCATTAGTCCATATTTCTAGAAAAAGTATCTCGTGTTTTTCATTTCCATTCCCACAAGAAAAAATACTATAATTCACATTTCGAACAGGCATGGATACAGCATCTATAGGATAACTTCCATCTTGATAGTTCTTTCTGAGTTCTGTCTGATATCCACGATCTCTCTTGATCTGTAAATCAATACAGAAATCAATGGGCTCTGTCAAGTTAGCTATAGGTTGTGCCGTATCAACGATTTCTACGGAAGGCGGTAAGATGATATCTTGAGCAGTTATGTATCTAGGACCTTTGACGCAAATGGATGCGTCTCTAACTCCATAGAGATTACTTCTCAATACAATTTCTTTCAAATTTAGTAAAATTTCTTGTACGGATTCTTCAATACCTGCTATTGTAGAATACTCGTGCGGCACGCTCCCAAATTTTGCACGTGTGATACATGTTCCTTCTATTTCTCCAAGTAAAGCTCTTCGCAAGGCAATACCGACGGTGTCCGCTTGACCTTTTCTAAGCGGGGACAGAATGAAACGACCATAATAAAGGCGCTTACTATCTACTCTTGATTCAACACACTTCCACTGTAGTGTTTGAGTGGATCCTGCTACCTCCTCTCGAACCATAATAGACTAGTATTATTATTTTATCATTGAATCGTTTATTTCTCTTGAAATGAAAGTTGAAAGCGGGTTAATTCTTTTACAGACGTCTTTTTTTAGGCGGTCGACATCCATTATGCGGCATAGGTGTTACATCGCGTATACAACTTAATCGCACACCACTTTTAGCAATGGCTCGTAATGCGGCATCTCTTCCACTACCAGCGCCCTTTACCATAACTTCTGCTCGTTGCAAACCTACTGTACGAATAGCATCTACTGCTGTTCTTTGACCAGCATAGGGTGATGCTTTTCTTGAGCTTTTGAATCCACAAGTACCGGCCGAGGACCAAAAAACCACCCGACCTTGTGGGTCTGTAACAGTTATAATGGTATTGTTGAAACTAGCTTGAACATGAATAACCCCTTTTGTTATTCTACGTGCACTCTTCCGTAAACTAAAACGTGCATTCCTACGTAAACCAATACGCACTTTCTTACGTGAACCAATTTTTGGTATAGCTTTTGCCATATTTTATTATCTCATAAATATGAGTTAGAAATAAAAAAAAGAAAAAAAGATACAAAGATATCCGTTTCAGGGTAAAATAAACCCTTTACTTTAATTATTTTAAATGAAATTATTTTATTTGGAATTGGAACATTTCCGCGGGTACTTTTTTTTACTTTTTAGAAAGTAAAGTTCTTTTTCGAAAGATTACCCCTGTCTTTGTTTATGCTTCGGATTAGAGCAAATGACTCTAATTCGTCCACGCCTACGAATCAGTCGACATTTTGTACAAATTTTACGAACGGAAGCTCTTATTTTCATATTTCCGTATCCTTTTTTAAACTATGAATCTAATCTTTTGGAAAAAATAAGTCTCTTCGCTTGAATTTTAGAACTTAGAATTTATTACCCTAGAAAAAAAAAGAAAAACCTAATCCTTTGAATCTTTGGTATCCTTCAAATCTTCGCTATCCTTCAAATCTTCGCTATCCTTCGAGTCTTCGATACGCTTCGAATCCTTATGGGGAAGTCTATAAATTATACGTCCCTTGCTTGAATCATAACGACTTACTTCAATTTTGACCCTATCCCCCATCAGTATTCGTATAGAACTAGACCGTATCTTTCCTGAAATATAGCCTAGGATGATGGTGTCATTCTCTAGCCGAACGCGGAACATTCCATTGGGTAGGGCTTCCGTAACTAAACCTTCGAAAGTTACTTTTGCTTCTCTCGGGTTTTTTTTTTCTCTCCTATTTTTTTTTTCTGTCATATTTTTTTTCTCCTATTTTTCTATTTTTATTTTAAAAATAGGAAGGGCGAGATAGAATTCGAGCACTATAGGCGGGGCGATTACCATATATAACATAAGACTTCTCCCCCAATTCTGTTTAGTCGAGCTTCTCGATCTGTCATTATTCCTCGAGAAGTAGAAAGAATAGCAATTCCCATTCCACCCAAAACTTTAGGAATTCCTTGATAGTTGGTATAAATTCGTAAGCCGGGTCGGCTGATACGCTTTAAAAAGGTTCTTGTTCTATATATTCCTTTTATAGTCTTTCTCTTTTGATGTCGCAAAGTTGAAACCAAGAAATATCTGTTACGTTCCTGATGTTTCCGAACACTTTCAATAAAACCCTCTCGTAGAAGTATTTTAACAATGTTTTCGGTAATATTTGTAGATACTACTCGAACTGTTCCTTTTTTATTCATGTCCGCATTTCTTATAGAGGTTAGTAAATCAGCAATAGTGTCCTTGCCCATAAGACTCTAATTCTAGGTTCCTCCTAATTTTTCTATAATCAACATGTTTTCTTTTTTTTTTTTTCATTTTGGATTTTAAAACATATACGTAAAACACAATCTACTAAATTAATTCTTTGGTCTCAATTTCGCCTACTAGTATTTATAATACTTCAGGAGCTAATGAAACTATTTTGGTAAAATTCAATTCTCTCAATTCCTCGGCAATCGCGCCAAAAACTCGAGTTCCTTTTGGATTGCCTTTTTGATCAATTATAACCGCAGCATTGTCATCATAGCGGATTATTATACCGTCTTCGCATTTGAACTCTTTACATGTACGTACAATTACAGCTCGAATTACTTCGGATCTTTCTAGAGGCATTTGGGGCAATGCGTCTTTGATTACAGCAACAATAACATCACCAATACGAGCATATCGCTGATTACCAGCAGCTCCTATGACTCGAATACACATCAATTTTCGAGCTCCACTATTATCTGCTACATTTAAAAGGGTCTGAGGTTGAATCATATTATTTTGATTTCAATTTGTTATTTCAATGCAAAAGGATGAAAGAAATATTGTCTTTCCAGAAAGAAAAACCGAGCATTTTTTTTTATCTTCCATACCCCTTTTAGGGTTCTATATCTCTAATCGAATAAATTGACTTCGTATGGGCATTTTACTGGCAGCTATGGAGATAGCTGCTCTAGCTACAGTTTCAGATACTCCCCCCATTTCATAAAGTATACGACCAGGTTTAACAACGGATACCCAATATTCGGGGGACCCCTTTCCCGAGCCCATACGTGTTTCCGTGGGTCTTAGTGTAACCGGTTTGTCGGGAAATATACGTACCCATATTTTTCCACCACGACGTGCATATCGTGTTATTGCTCTTCGTCCTGCTTCTATCTGTCTCGCCGTGATCCAAGCGGGTTCAAGTGCTTGAAGAGCATATCTACCAAAACAAATACGATTGCCTCGGCAGGATTTTCCTTTCATTCTTCCTCTATGTTGTTTGCGAAATCTGGTTCTTTTGGGGTTATAGTCGATGGTTCTCTTTCTTAGTTCCATCTCTACTGCAAAACTGGACATGAGAGTTTCTTCTCATCCAGCTCCTCGCGAATGGAATCAGAAAGCATGTAAATTTCTCTAATTCATAATATTCCAAAATATTACGGTACGGATAGATACACATTAATAGATAATAGAAAAAGTTCGGTTTTTTTTATATTGAATTTGTTAAAACAGAAAAATATAATATATAGTCAAAAAAGAAGATCTAGAATATATCCAGATGTGTGTGTATATTTATCTAAATTCTATATTTATAGATAATGTAATCCTTCTTAAAAAAATCCTTATTTTTACTCTTATTGAATCGCGGTAAAGTATTCTAATTCAATAAGAATTTCGCGGGCGAATATTTACTCTTTCCTGTCTTATTTGTTAATTTATAAACTTACCAAATAAGACAATTTTTTTGGTTTGTTCCGCCATCCCACCCAATGAAGTGTTAGGATTCTTTTCAATAAAATCCTATGGAATCATAGGTTCTGTCGTTCCCACTGCTTCTCCTTGAATGGTTAGGTCTGAATCCCGCAACGGAGCTTCCAAAAAATTTCTTTCCGAGTTAATTTTCTCAGTTTTATTAACCCGGGCGGCTCTTTATTATTGCTTTAAATTTGTAGTTCTTGTTTCAAGTTACAATTTTTAATTCTCTATTATTTTTATTATATTGATGCTTTATCACATTGCCTTTTATGATGTAATTCATAGACCATACATAGTGGAATCCTATATCTTATTTATTTCCTCTTCCTTCTTTCTATCATCCCTCCCTTTATCCACATCCCTTTAGTTTTGCTTCACAACCTAGAATCCCTTTTCTTTTTTAGAGAAAAAATTGCAGTTGCTACAACTATATGACACATCTACTCATTTATGTTATGATAGAGGTATTTATTCATATAGTGACTGTTTCTTAGTTAGGATCTCGACAATACGAAGCAATAGGTTGGTTATTAGTTAATTTTCTATAATTACTAAGTTTTTTTCTTAAAAAAAGAGAAAAAAATAACGAGTCACACACTAAGCATAGCAATTATATTAAATGATTTATCAATTTTCATTAAATCTTATAGAAAGAGGTATAATTTCTTCTTTTGCAGGGATTTCAGGAAAAAAGTCTCTTGTCATTTTTTATTCTATCAATGGACAGAATCCGAAGACAAGATTACTTATTCTTCGTCTACGAATATCCAAATTTTTACACCTAATACTCCATAGATAGTCCGAATTGGATAGCAGCAATAATCAATTTTAGCGCGAATTGTTTGGAGGGGAAGTCTACCCTTTTTAATAGATTCGGCGCGTGCAATTTCTTTTCCTCCGAGACGACCCGCAATTTTTACTTTTACTCCCCTTATATCTGCTTTTTTAGTTAATTCAATGGCTTTTTTCATTGCCTTTCGGAATGAAACTCTATTTTTTAATTGGAAAGCTATATATTCTGCAAGAATGTTAGGCTGTCTATAAGGTTCTTTAACTTTTTCGATAGAAATATTAAATCTCTGGTTTACAGAGTTAATTTCCTTTTGTAGATCTTTCTCTAATTCTTCGATTGCTCCTTTTTTCTTTAATAAATTTGGGAATCCAATATGGATTATGACGTGGATCGTATCGATTTCTTTTTGGATTTCTATATGTGTAATTACTTCGGAACTTGAACCTGAGTCCATTTTTCTATTATGTGTAATTACTTCGGAACTTGAGTCTGATTCTATTTTTCTATTCGAGCCCTTTTTCCTATTCTTTTGTATATAGTTCTTGATACAATCCCTTATTTTTTTATCTTCCTGTAGACCTTCAGAATAATTTTTTGGTTGTGCGAACCAAAAGGAATGGTGTTTTTGGGTTGTACCAAGTCTGAAACCGAGTGGATTTATTTTTTGTCCCATATTTTTCTATTCTATATTTTTTTTACTGGGAATCGAAATCTTAGATGGATCTAAAGGTTATTTAGATTTCTTTACTATATTTAGTACAATTGTTATATGACACATGCTTTTTTTTATGGGGAAACTACGTCCTCGAGCTCGAGGTCTGAATTTCTTCATAATAGTACTCCTACTGACTTCGGCTTTAGTAATAAATAAATTCGCTTTGTCGAAATCCCTATAATGAGTAGCATTTGCGGCTGCCGAATAAACCAACTTTAAGATGGGATAAGATGCTCGATAGGGCATGAGGTTCAGTATCATAACAGTTTCCTCGTAGTAACGCCAGCGAATCTCGTCAAGAACTCTTTGTGCTTTGAAAACAGACATAGGGATACGTTTTTGTGCTTTGAAAACTCTCTCGAACTTAAGTAGACGATCGGTTGGAACTTTCCTTGCGAGTTTCCTTAGCCCACTTTTCTTCTTCTTTATCCTAGGGATATACTTTACTAGTTTGAAACTTGTCATAAATAAGGTTATTCCCCGCCTACCTTTACTTTATTTTGAATCTTTTTTTCTTCTTAATCTTTCTATTCAGAATTCAGTTAACGACGAGATTTAGTATCCTTTCTTGCATTTTCATAACTCGTGAAATGCCGAGTAGGCACGAATTCCCCCAATTTGCGACCTACCATAGGATTTGTTATGTAAATAGGTATATGTTCCTTTCCATTATGAATCGCGATTGTATGGCCAACCATTGTGGGTAGAATGCTAGATGCCCGGGACCACGTTACTATTGTTTCTTTCTCCTCCTTCATATTGACCTTTTCTATCTTTGCCAATAAATGATGAGCTACAAAAGGATTCGTTTTTTTTCGTGTCACAGCTGATTACTCCTTTTTTCCTTTTTAAAGAGTGGCATTCTATGTCCAATATCTCGATCGAAGTACGGAGGTCAGAATAAATAGAATAATGATCAATGGAAAAAAGAAAAAAATCCTTTAGCTGGATAAGGGGCGGATGTAGCCAAGTGGATCAAGGCAGTGGATTGTGAATCCACCATGCGCGGGTTCAATTCCCGTCGTTCGCCCATCGCATTATTGCAAATTCCAAAAATGCAATTTTCCATATTCCTAGTTACGTATTTACTTACGGCGACGAAGAATAAAACTATCGCTATATTTTTTCCTTTTCCTAGTTCTTCTTCCAAGCGCAGGATAACCCCAAGGGGTTGTGGGTTTTTTTCTACCAATGGGAGCTTTCCCTTCACCGCCCCCATGGGGGTGGTCCACAGGGTTCATAACTACCCCTCTTACTACGGGGCGTTTACCTAGCCAACACTTAGATCCGGCTCTACCCAAACTTTTTTGGTTCACCCCAACATTACCCACTTGTCCGACTGTTGCTAAGCAGTTTTGGGATACTAAACGGACCTCCCCAGATGGTAATCTTAAAGTGGCCGATTTACCCTCTTTTGCAATGAGTTTCGCTACAGCACCTGCTGCTCTAGCTAATTGCCCACCCCTTCCACGTGTGATTTCTATGTTATGCATGGCCGTGCCTAAGGGCATATCGGTTGAAGTAGATTCTTCTTTTCTCTCAAAAAACCCCTTCCCAAACTGTACAAGCTTCTTCCAAAGCATACGGCTTTCTAGATGTATATGACGATCTCTAGACAGATGGATCTTATATGAATCATATGATGAAGTACCACATGAGTGGATATATAGGAAAGGAATCCAAATCTGCCGAATCGCTCATGTTATGATCTTCTACATCCTAGGTCTCTGCGTTCCGTCATCTGGCTTATGTTCTTCATGTAGCATTCAGATCGAATGACTCTATGAAATTACGTCGATACTTCCACATATTATGGGTAACGTAGGAGACATCCCTATTTTCCCCCGGGGGTCTTAATTACCACTGCTTAGCTTTCAATTTGCCTCTGACCATCAAATTAAATGTGAATAACCCGTCCTCCTCTCTTTGAAACAAGGGGCGCTTCCGGTTCTGTGCGTGCTTCAAACAATTTTGTCTTCTCCATATTACCATATCTCTAGAGCCAATAATTTTCTATGAGGAACTACTGAACTCAATCACTTGCTGCCGTTACTCAACAGTTTTCTGTTGAGGTCTATCCCGTAGAGGTAGTCAAATTGGATCAGTGATCGATTTCTAGGTTTCGTCGTAAACCTAATTGGTTACTTCCAATTACGTAAATCAATAGTTCAAACCGCACTCAAAGGTAGGGCATTTCCCATTGATATAGGAACTTTTGTACCAGAAACAATAGTATCTCCAATTATAGCCCCTCTGGGATGTAAAATATATCTCTTCTCACCATCCCCATAGTGTATGAGACAAATGTATGCATTTCGATTAGGGTCGTATTCTATGGTTACGATTCTACCAGATATGTCTTTTTGATTCCGTCGAAAATCTATTTTACGGTATAGGCGCTTATGACCTCCCCCTCTATGCCTTGCGGTAATGATTCCTCTGGAATTACGACCTTTACCACAACGGTGCCGTCCATGGATCAAATTATTTCGTGGATTGGATTTCACTTGCCTGTCTACGGTTCCCTTGCGTGTGCTCGGGATAGGTGTTTTGTATAAATGTTTCGCCGTATTATTAAGTATTCTCCTTTAGTTTTTTTCTCTATCTAGAAGTGGAATAGAATAACCCGGTTGAAGGGTAATGATCATACGTCTGTAATGCATTGTATGGCCCAGAATAGGTCCTATTCTTCTACCTTTTCCAGGTAGTCGATGGCTATTCACAGCTACCACCTTAACACCAAAGAAGAGTTCGACCCAATGCTTTATTTCTGTCTTAGTGAATCCCGATTCGACATTAAAAGTATATTGATTCTTTCCCAATAAACGAAGACTTTTTTCTGTAAATACTGCGTATTTGATTCCATCCATAAATCGACTTTCCCTCCTATGCTCTGAGTTCCAGTATCGATAAGAATTCGAGTTCTTATTGTTCTTATGTTATGGTATGAATATACCATACCAATTCGTTATGTATGGATGATGGATGAGATTCCATGGATAGAGAGCCAGTTCCAATAGACTTATGGAATGTTCCCGTTCGTGTGCATCCAGCAGGAATTGAACCCGCAAATTTACCAATTATGAGTTGGGCGCTTTAACCATTCAGCCATGGATGCTTAACAGGGATCATCGTACATCGTAAATAACCAATTTTCATATAGAAAGACATATCATAGAAAAATGAAATCGAAAATATTCCGAGATGGCAAATATTCGGAGATGACTATGAAAACACCTCTCTGGATCCTCGAATTGAAAGAGAGATTGAGAGGGATCAAGAATCCTAATTCTCGCTATTTGGAATGGATCCAATTCTATTGAGTCTGACTCATAGTGATCATTTCTCTTTAGCAAAGAATGACCTTGGTTATCAAAGGATTGAACAACCGGGATCCATTTACTTATGATACCTAGTTGGCATTGATAACAAGGATCTAATGAATTATGAGTTTAATAGATCCTCTTTAGCAGAAAGACGTATATTCCTTGCTCATTATCAGACAATCACTTATTCCCAAACCTCGTGTGGGACTAATCGTTTTCATTTACCATCTCATGGAAAACCCTTTTCGTTCCGCTTAGCCCTATCGGGTATTTTAGTGATAGGTTCTGTAGGAACTGGACGATCCTATTTGGTCAAATACCTAACGAAAAATTACGATTTTCCTTTCATTAAGGTACGAGGGCTTCTTATTCCACAAGAACGAAAGCACCTTTTCATTCTTTCATATACTAGGGGTTTTTACTTGGAAAAGACAATGTTCCATACTAAAGGATTCGGGTCCATAACCACGAGTTCCAGTGCACTAGATCTTGTAGCACTTAGCAACGAAGCCCTATCCATTAGTATTCCACATAAGAAATCCATTCTAGAAAAAAATACAATTAGATTAGCTCTTCATAGACAAACTTGGGGTTTGCGAGCCAAGGTAAGATCGGCTCGGGATCATGGGACCCTTTTCTATCAGATAGGAGGGGCTCTTGTACAAAATAGACTTACTAAGTAATAACCCCATAGAATCTATCTATATAAAGATAAAGAGGCAATCGTGTCAGGAAGCGGGTTTTTCTTTGGCCAAAAGGTACTTCGAACTTGGAACGAGCATGAAGAGATTAACGAGACTTCTTTCTCTTTTGAGTTTTTCTGGCGGACCTGCCGCGCAAGATCTTTGGTCTTCCCCTGGAACCGATGAAAAAAAGTGGATCGCTTCTTATGTACTCGCTCAGAATGATTCTTCTCTATCTATAGTTCATGGCCTATTAGAAGTAGAAGGTGCTCTGGTGCAATCCTTACCGACAGAAAAAGATTGCAGTCAGGTTGATAATAGTCGAGTGACATTACTTCGTCGGTCCGAACTAAGGAATCTGTTAGAAATGTTTTGAAATGGATATTGTTCTCTCTTTGATCAGGGATTGCTATATGAAAAGAAGTGGAGTTTGAAAAAGGGAACGGAATGCTCAAACCGGAACTGCTAGAGGAACGAATTTTCAATAGCATAACTTGGGCTCCTAGAATATGGCGCCCTTGGGACAATCTATTTGATTGCAGGGTTTTGTTCCGAAGCAAAGATATCCGCGGAGGCCGGTTCGTTCGTCCTATTCTGATATTCAGGACCAAGAGGTACTGGATTCTCTTTCGGATAGGCCCTGAAAGGAGAAGAAAGGCTGAAATGCCAACGGACCTCTGTCTATTCTCTAATTCACCCGATCCGATAGTACCCGTTTTTGGAACGTCCAGTGCCAAAGTCACTGAATGGGTAAGTCACCAATCCAATCCCTTTGACAAATCGGATGTCATATTAGATATCATATTCTATATATATAGAAATATCATAGATAGAATAGACATATAGAATTTTTGGTCGGCAAATTCGAAGGAATCATTGAGTGAAAAAGGAGCAAAGAATGACAAAAGACGAGACTCTACTAGTCTTCACTCTTGTGGTTTCCTCTTCCTCGGTTTCTGTTTTCTTATTCGGGATCTTGCTTTTCATGGTTCTCATCTCTGCAACTCGCGATTTTCGCGAGAGAACCAAATCCAAGTTGGTGAAGATCATGATTTGGGCTGGCACGGGGATCGTTTGATCGATTTCCTTGATTTGATCGCTACTTAATGGGCGTGCGCTCAAAGGATACAAACAGGGATTCGCAAACAAAAAGGGGAATTCGTAGTCACTTTTTCCTGTCGCGTAAAAAAAAAGTCTTTACGCGAGAGCAATAGAGGTTGGGATACATCTATCTCTTCTGAGCAACCTCTTTTGGATTCTTAAGACCACCCTTGCAGTAGGATACCATCTGCTTTGGGTTCTTTATTATCTCCTTCGAGGGATTTTTAGGATCGTTCAGGCTATATATATTTAGTCTATTTTGGCTTTTACTGTCTACTTTTCTCAGGGAGATGGTTAAGGACCTCAGAAGATAGAGGAGAGCGCCAGGCCCAGATTTCCGGAATACTTCTACGGGGAATGCTCATTGA
>NW_028259461.1:7695015-7710015 GCF_056163025.1 Triticum urartu | reverse complement strand
GAAGATCTATCCAATTTGGTTATATTATATCATGGACTCGAAAAACGGATCTGAATTTGACTGAAATGCACGATCTTCACAGGTATCACTTTTCACGATACCTAAAAGGTGGAATAGCGATTTTCGAACCATTTCCTATAAGAGAATGGTTTCCATTACTTTGAGAAATGGATTCTTATATCAAACTATAGCTATTGCATTAAAGAAGAAAAGAAACTAATAGAAGTCGAAGACGCGGAATGATAGTGAATAGAGAGAAAGATTCTTCTGATTTTCTTGTTTCTATCTACTAGACGCCGTAGAGAATTGAGAATTTTCATGTCTTTCAATTCTCGTACTCGTAATTGGAAAGTTATGGAAGGAGACCCATCATTTTGCAATGAAAACAACATATAAAACTCTGGACAATTTCGAAATCAGGCCAAGCGTCTTAATACATATGCAAAAAAATTCATTATTGGCCCACCATTGATTAGAAGATTTAGCTTGTATGAATCGCTATTGGTTTGATACGAATAATGACAATCGTTTCAGTATGTTAAGGATACAGATGTATCCACAATTCATTTAGAGTTACTTAATAGTCTATTTCTTATACCATATCTCTATCCCGTGAAATTCTCGAGCCAAAAGATGGATGCATATGCTGTGTTTCATTTTGCTAAATGATATCAATTAAATGGTGTATCAATTCCATAAATTGCATATAGCAATAAATAAATCAGCAAAATTCTTTCTAATATTTTAGATAGAAGAAACATTTCTTCTATCTAAAATATTAGAAAGAATGTACCCTTCTATCCAAATCCAATTTGCATCGATAAAATAAATCCAAATTCCAGTAGTAGATGAATAATTGCAAATTTGTGTGTGTACGAGATTAGAATAACTTCAAAATAACTGACATAATTTTGTATTTTTCCTGATCAGAAAAATACATGAAAAAGAAAGGAGGTAGAAAAATTTTTGGATTTATGGTTAAAGAAGAAAAAGAAGAAAACAGGGGTTCTGTTGAATTTCAAGTATTCAGTTTCACCAATAAGATACGGAGACTTGCTTCACATTTGGAATTACACAAAAAAGATTTTTCATCGGAAAGAGGTCTACGAAGACTTTTGGGAAAACGTCGACGTTTGCTGGCTTATTTGGCAAAGAAAAATAGAGTACGTTATAAGAAATTAATCGGTCAGTTGAATATTCGGGAGCAGTAATTTAATCGTTCAAATTTTTTTCTTGTTTTATTATTTTTTTAGTAGTCTTATAGTAGTCTTAGATTTTTCATTTTGATGAGCCTCGCTTTGAGGAATTCATGGAATAATCCATTTTCATGGAATAATGAATTAAGGAAGAAAGGATATGAGTCTACCGCTTACAAGAAAAGATCTCATGATAGTCAATATGGGCCCTCAACACCCATCAATGCATGGTGTTCTTCGACTGATCGTTACTCTCGATGGTGAGGATGTTATTGATTGTGAACCCATATTAGGGTATTTACACAGAGGAATGGAAAAAATCGCGGAAAACCGAACTATTATACAATACTTACCTTATGTAACAAGGATATAGAGAGATTGTAGAAAGGGGATAGGATAGTTATTTTTGCAAGAGACTTGTTGTAAATTCCTTAACTTAAGAAAGAAAAAAGAATAAAAACACAGATACATAACATAAAAAAAAGAATAAATAAGACGAGATTCGACCTCCCCCTACATATTTAATTTCCTCTCCTATACAAAAACTAGCAAGACCCACTCCATTGGTAATTCCATCAATAACACCCTTATCAAAAAACTCCGTGAGTTCGGTTAACCCTCTTATACCGAGGGTAAAGACCCTAGTATAGAAAATATCTATATAACCACGATTATATGACCAACTGTATATATTTTTTTTTACTTGATCTAAAAATTCTTTTTTAGGATTTCCTTTGTAAAAAGAGTTTATTAAATCCAAATTCTGAAAAAAAGAATAAGCGGATCCATAGAAGATATATGCTATGAATAAACCAAAGATAGCTAGACTTACAGAAGAAATTGCATTAGTAATAAATTCATATGAATTTACAAAAGAATTAGAACTTTCCTGGGTAAAGTTTATTGAGGGAGTTAACCACTTTGATAATATGGTTAACTCTGCTATTCCATTACCAATTCCTCCATTATCAAAAGAGATTCCTATGAATCCAATGAACAAAGTGAAAAGTAGTAATATAAGAAGAGGAAATAACATAGTATTTCCCGTTTCATGCGGATAGGCAAAAGTTTTTTTAGCCCCAAAAGACGTAGTAAAGGATCCTATCCTATTTCTTGTATTACCTTGAATTTTTGGTATATTTTGTGAAAAAAAAGAAACTCCACTCTTCGTTGTTGATAAAACGAAATCCCTATTCACTCCTTTGGGTATCCTTTTTCCCCATAAGGATATTGAATACAAGGAACTCTCTTTAGTGCTACTGTAATTTTGAAAATGAACACGCAAATACCCATCAAATGTAAGTAAATATATCCGAAACATATAAAAGGCAGTTAATCCTGCAGTAAAGGAGGCTATTATTCCAAAAAAGGGCGAATACAACCAACTATTACTAAGGATTTCATCTTTGGACCAGAAGCAAGCAAGAGGTGGAATACCACAAAGAGAAAGTGTACCCCATAAAAAAGTAGTTCTTGTGATTGGAATGTATTTTCTTAAACCGCCCATAAGAACCATATTTTGACTTTTATCTGGTGAATATCCAACAAGAGGTTCCATTGAATGAATAACGGATCCGGATCCCAAGAACAATAAAGCTTTTGAATAAGCATGAGTGATCAAATGGAATAAAGCAGCTTGATAAGAACCTATACCTAGAGCTAACATCATATAACCCAATTGAGACATTGTAGAATAGGCTAAGCTTCTTTTAATATCTCTCTGAGCAAGAGCTAAAGTAGCTCCTAAGAATAGTGTTATTGTACCTACTAAAGAAATAAAACTCATTATCAAAGGTAAAGATATGAAAAGAGGAAGAAGTCGAGCTAGAAGAAAAATTCCCGCAGCAACCATAGTTGCTGCGTGTATAAGAGCCGAAATAGGAGTGGGCCCTTCCATAGCATCGGGTAACCATACGTGAAGAGGGAATTGTGCGGATTTCGCAACTGCACCAAGGAATAATAAAAAAGCACACAAAGTAGTAAGTAAAGAGTTAATTCCATTATTAGGAATCCAGTTATTAGCTATTTTGAACAAATCCCTAAACTCTAAACTACCTGTTATCCAAAAAAAACCTAAAATTCCTAATAATAGACCAAAATCCCCTACACGATTAGTTACAAAAGCTTTTTGACAAGCACTCGCTGCGATTGGTCGTGTAAACCAAAAGCCTATCAATAAATAAGAACACATTCCCACGAGTTCCCAAAAAAAATAAATTTGTATCAAATTGGAGCTAGTAACCAATCCCAACATGGAAGTATTGAAAAAACTTATATAAACAAAAAATCTCAAATATCCTTCATCGTGAGACATATAACCATCACTATAAATAAGAACCAGGATTCCTACAGTAGTAATTAGTATTAACATAATAGAAGTAAGTGGGTCAATCAAGTATCCAAATTCTAAAGAAAAATCATTATTGACGGTCCAAGACCATAGATATTGATAGATCGAACTTCCATTTATTTGTTGAATAGACAGTTGAACTGAGAATACCATAGCTATACTTAAGAGTAAAACACTAGGAAAAGCCCATATGCGACGAAGATTTTTTGTTGCTGTCGGAATAAGAATAAGGCCAAATCCCATTGACATAATAACTGGAAGTGGGAGAAGAGGGATTACCCATGCATATTGATATGTATGTTCCATAAGAAAAGAAATTGCAATTTTTACTTCAATTTTTACTTCAATTTTTCTATAAAATTGTTTCCGATTCACCAAACCAATTCTTATCTCTTTCTGAAAGAATAAATAAAAAGAATAAGAAAAAATACTGAAATTCTTAATTTTTCCAAAATTTATCTCATTGAAATAATTAAAAATTAAGAATGGGTTTAGTTGGTTAAATTAAAAAAGTTAATAAAATAACTAGGTAACGAAGTTATTTTATTAACTAAATAAAGATATTTATAAAAATAAAAAAAAAAAAGTGGAATCATTTTACTTTCTATTCATAATTCATTTTTATATTTCTTTAAAACAAAGATGAAACAGCTCTCTTGTTCCATAATTAACTGATTGAGTGAATTCCAATGAAAACCTATGTTTATAAGAAATTATCGAATAGTCCTTACTTCATATAGAACTAAAATTCTAATGACTATAAATTACCTAAGTTTTAGAATGTCTTGTTTAAGAGACTCAGTATTTTTTGTTTTGATTGGAATTCCTTTCCTTTATGGAATACCATTCTGAACTTAATTAACTATTTTCATTTTCCCTTCTTTTTATCCCCCCGTCTTATCTTATATGGGGGATAGGCTTCCATACCATATATCTATATATGGAGTATACTTGATATATAAATAGATATAAATAGATTTAAATGAGAAACCCTTCTATATATTCTATATTATTAAAAAAAAAGTATAAAATATATAAAGAAAAAATGTTAAAAAATTCTTGTTGTCTTATCCGCATTAGACAAAATGAAGTAAAAAATAATTCAAAATTTAAGTATCTTTCAGTATCTAAGTATAAATACTAATAAAAAGAAGAAAGAAGGATTGATTTGCAGCAATAGATGTCTTTCACATACAACTAGAAAAAAGTAATTTCCTTTTTGAATGGCAGTTCCAAAAAAACGTACTTCAATGTCAAAAAAGCGTATTCGTAAAAATATTTGGAAGAAAAAGACTTATTTTTCCATAGTACAATCTTATTCTTTAGTAAAATCAAGATCATTTTCGAGCGGTAATGAGCATCCAAAACCAAAGGGTTTTTCTGGGCAACAAACAAATAATAAGATTTTGGAATAATATGAATTGACTTATCAAAAAAGAATTCCAATTATTTAATAATTTGGATTCTTCTTTGAATGTACTTTTATGTGTCGAATTACTCGGTACAATATTCTTAGAACAAAAAACCCCTCTTATCTTATATATACAAGAAAAAAAAAGTTTTGTTTGGTATACTGTGTGCTAAGTATTCTTTTCCTATCAATGAACTTTTCATAATTTTCCTAATAGAATCCTCATATTCTATTAGGAAAATTATGAAAAGTGGAGTATTCTTACAATAGGACTTACAACTTCCACCTATCTTCTCCAAAATCATAAGGTTAGTAAATCTTATTAATAAGAGCATAAAGACTTTCATTCTAGAAATTTTTAAAAAATCCAAAAAGCCTTTTCTATTTATCCATTTTATTTTAATTTCATCATTAAATAGAAACCCTTTTGGATTTTTTTCATTGTATTGAAAGAATTTTCAAAATGTAAAGGGGAAATTAATTAGAAAAAATTAGTTCTATAATTGCAAGTTAGAAAAAAGAAGTTCCAACTCTTTCAAGCAGTGTTTGTGTTTCTATTGGGCAAAGCAAGAGTTTATTGTAAAAAAAAAAAATGGAAACGATACTACCAAACGAAGTCTATTTTAATGAAAACTCTAATGTTCCTAAATTTTATGGACTTTCCCAATATCGACGATTCCCAAGATAATAGCTATTATTCTTTTAAGTTACCTATTATTTGAAGTTAGCCGCCATGGTGAAATTGGTAGACACGCTGCTCTTAGGAAGCAGTGCTCAAGCATCTCGGTTCGAATCCGAGTGGCGGCATTCTTGAAAAAGAATACAATAGATTAGAAATCAATTCGAAATTTACAATTTTGTAATGGGACCTTCCCCTTATGCTATTTGCAACTTTAGAACATATACTAACTCATATCTCTTTCTCAACGATTTCAATTGTGATTACGATTCATTTTATAACCTTATTAGTTCGTGAACTTGGAGGATTACGCGATTCGTCAGAAAAAGGAATGATAGTTACTTTTTTCTCTATAACAGGATTCTTAGTTTCTCGTTGGGCTTCCTCGGGACATTTTCCATTAAGTAATTTATATGAGTCATTGATCTTCCTTTCATGGGCCCTGTATATTCTTCATACCATTCCTAAAATACAGAACTCTAAAAATGATTTAAGCACAATAACTACGCCAAGTACTATTTTAACGCAAGGCTTTGCCACATCGGGTCTTTTAACTGAAATGCATCAATCCACGATACTAGTACCTGCTCTACAATCTCAGTGGTTAATGATGCATGTCAGTATGATGTTATTAAGCTATGCAACTCTTTTGTGCGGATCCTTATTATCTGCCGCTATTCTAATCATTAGATTTCGAAATAATTTCCATTTCTTTTCTAAAAAGAAAAAAAATGTTTTAAATAAAACATTTTTCTTTAGTGATATTAAATATTTTTATGCAAAAAGAAGTGCTTTAAAAAGAACCTCTGTCCCTTCATTTCCAAATTATTACAAATATCAATTAACGGAGCGTTTGGATTCTTGGAGTTATCGTGTCATTAGCCTAGGATTTACCCTTTTAACCGTAGGTATTCTTTGTGGAGCAGTATGGGCTAATGAGGCCTGGGGATCCTATTGGAATTGGGATCCTAAGGAAACTTGGGCATTTATTACTTGGACCATATTCGCAATTTATTTACATAGTAGAACAAATCCAAATTGGAAGGGTACGAATTCTGCACTTATAGCTTTGATAGGATTTCTTATAATTTGGATTTGTTATTTTGGTATAAATCTATTAGGAATAGGCTTACATAGTTATGGTTCGTTTACATTAACACCTAAATGATTACATAAAATAAAACCTTCATGAAATGAAGGTTTTTACTTTTATGTTTTATTTGAGAACCCCTTGAACGCCTTATCAAAGGGTTCTCAAAAATTCGAGATAGATCTAATTATACTTTTTTACTTATTTCTGCATTATATACTTTTTTACTTATTTCTGCATTAATAGAGCAGACGAGTAAAAAAAAGCAAACCTATTTAGGATAATAATTGGATAAGAGAGCCTCTACCCTGTCAACGGATAGGGAGAGAACAAAATCTGGATAAATACCAATTCCTATTACTGGTAAAAAGATACAGATTAAAATAAAGAGTTCTCGTGGTCCAGAATCCACAAAATTTGCGTTTGGAACATTAAATAGCTTGTATCCATAGAACATCTGGCGTAACATAGATAATAAATAAATAGGAGTTAATATCATTCCAATTGCCATTACAAAAGTAATTAGTGTTTTTGGCATTAACAGAAATTTTGGACTAGTAATTAGTCCAAAAAATACTACTAATTCTGCGACAAAACCACTCATTCCTGGTAAGGCAAGAGAAGCCATTGAAAAGCTACTAAACATGGTAAAAATTTTAGGCATTGGGATAGATATTCCCCCCAGTTCTTCGAGATAAACAAGACGCATTCTATCAGAAGCGGTTCCTGCCAAGAAAAAAAGTGTAGCACCAATAAATCCATGGGATAATATTTGTAAAATAGCTCCATTGAGTCCAATGTTGGTTATGGAACCAATTCCTATAATTATGAAACCCATGTGAGATACAGAGGAATAAGCTATTCTTTTTTTGAAATTTCGTTGACCAAGAGAAGTTGAAGCTGCATAGATTATTTGGATCGCTCCTATTATTACTAACCAGGGCGAAAATAGATAATGAGCATGAGGTAACAATTCCATGTTGATCCGAATCAATCCATATGCTCCCATCTTTAATAATATTCCCGCTAAAAGCATACATGTACTATAATGTGCTTCCCCATGGGTATCTGGTAACCACGTATGTAGGGGTATAATCGGCAATTTGACAGCATAAGCAATAAGGAAGCCAAAATATAAAAGTATTTCCAAGGTTGCAGGGTATGATTGATTAATTAATCTTTCCAAATCTAATCCTGGTTCGTTGGAACCATATAAGCCCATACCCAGAACTCCGATTAAGAAAAAAATGGAACCGCCTGCAGTATACAAAATAAACTTTGTAGCTGAATATAGACGCCTCTTCCCCCCCCACATGGATAAAAGTAAGTAAACAGGAATTAATTCTAACTCCCACATGATAAAAAAAAGTAAAAGGTCTCGCGAAGAAAATAATCCTATTTGACCACTATACATTGCGAGCATCAGGAAATAGAATAATCGCGAATTCCGTGTAATTGGCCAAGCTGCTAAAGTAGCTAAAGTAGTGATAAATCCTGTCAATAAAATAGATCCTAATGAAAGTCCATCGATTCCCAATCTCCAGTGGAAATCGAAGACATCTATCCATTTATAATCCTCCTTTAATTGGATTAAGGGATCCTCCAGTTGGAAATGATAACAGAACGCATAAGTCATTAGAAGGAATTCTAATAAACAAATAGATATAGTATACCACCTAACGACTTTGTTTCCCTTATGAGGTAAAAAGAAAATTAATGAACCTGCAAATATCGGCAAAACAACAAGTATTGTTAACCAAGGAAAATAACTCATGATAAAGTGATAAAGACAAGATACGTTTTGACCAGAAAAGCCCGTGCTCGATTATTTCGAGCACAGGCTTCTTCGGTAAAGAGGAATCAGACGATTCGAGTGAAGTTTTTTGTAACGTATCAATAAGATAGAGCCATGCTACGTGTTGTTTCAGGCCCTAAATAAACGCGGACACTTAAAAAATCTGTCGGGCAGGCAGATTCACATCTCTTACAACCCACACAATCTTCGGTTCTCGGCGCGGAAGCAATTTGCTTGGCTTTACATCCATCCCAGGGTATCATTTCTAATACATCTGTTGGACAAGCTCGTACACATTGAGTGCATCCTATACATGTATCGTAAATTTTTACGGAATGTGACATTGGATCTATAAATTTTTCTTTTCAACATAAAATTTTTCGATCTGGTAAAAATGAAATTAGTACTATAATGAGTCATATGTATTGTAGACACCAGACGAAGCAATGGTTTATCCAAACTTCAAAAAAAAAAATCTATTTTTTAATCTGTTTGTGAGAAAGCGTGAAGAGAGCCAAGAGACTTTAATTTTGGATTTCAACAATAAATAAGAAATAAGAAAGAATTTTACGAATTGTACAGACGAATTCGAATTAGCCAATAAATTGGCTATCGTCTTTTCAATATAAATTATTGCAATATTCAAATTGCAATATCAATGAATTACAAATACAAAAATTCATTTAAGTGAAAAAGAATACTATGCAATAATCTACTAAAAAAAATGGATATTCTCAAATAATACTAAGAAAATAGTATTGATTTCTATTTATTTTAATATGTGCGCCTTTGTTTAGAGGATTCTATGTCTAATTATTCAAAAGTCTAATTATTCAATAAATTAGATTGATTGATACGAGTGGATTTCCTATTACGATGGATGGAAGAAAGAATGGATAGTCCAATAGCGGCTTCAGCAGCTGCAAGGGCTATAACAAAAATTGCGAAAATATCTCCTTTTAATTGGCGACTATCAAATAGATCAGAAAATGTTACGAGATTTAGATTAATTGAATTCAGTATAAGTTCAAGACATATTAGAGCTCTAACCATGTTTCGGCTTGTGATCAATCCATAGATACCAATCGAAAATAAATAGACACTCAAAAAAAGTACATGCTCAAACATCATTAACTAACTCCTTATCAATCTCGATTCATTTCAATATGAGGGCAAGAATTGAACCGATTCAATTAATTACAATAGAACAATTACACAACAAAAGAAAAAAAAAAAAAAAAAAAAGGAGGTATTTGTTGGCAGTAGATGGATTTTACTAAATCAAAATTGTGATTCTTTAGTTATTTATTTTAGATTTGCAATTCTTATAATTTGTACTTTTTCTAAGTTTTCTTATTGCCGAGCCATAGTAATTGCACCTATTAAAGAAACTAGAAGAATTATGGAAATGAGTTCAAACGGAAGATAAAAATCGGTTGCTAAATGAATTCCAATTTGTTGAACATTATTTATGAGACCCTGTTCTACTATTTGGTTTGATCTTGTAGTCCAAAGAATTCCATACCACGACGTATCTGGGATAGTAGTCATTAGTGAAAAAACAATAGTTATACAAACGAGTGAAGTGAACCCATCTCCAATAGTCCAATAATTCTTATCTTTAGACCATTCTGAGCCATTTACGAACATTACAGCGAATATGATCAAGACATTTATGGCTCCCACATAAATAAGAAGTTGTGCGACAGCTACAAAGTAGGAATTTAATAAAAAATAGAATAAGGATATACAAACAAGAACTAATCCCAGCGAAAAGGCAGAATAAATGGGGTTGGTAAGTAATACTACTCCTAGACCCCCTAGTAGAAGAACAAATCCCCCAAATAGCATAAGAATCTCATGTATTGGTCCAGGTAAATCCATTATGGATAAAAAGAAATTAATAGTATAAAATTTTTCATGAACTGACTAAAACTAAAGGATTCAAGGAAGGAAAAAAGGATTAGGGTATTTTTTTGTGTATAAACTTATAGTTATAAATTATATTATATCACGAAAATCTAGTCTGATTTAAAATAAGAAATAATTTCCAATAAGCAGTAGTTTTTCGTTTTTCTTTATAGTTTAATTTTAAAGTTTAATAAAGAATTATTAGATTTTTATAACAGAAAGACAAAATCAAAGTTTAGTAATCAGTAATCGTTCTTGAATTCGAAGATTTTTCTTTGTTTATTTTACTTTCAGACGAATTCCTAATTGTTTGAATTGTGTAATCTCCCATTATGGAGATTGGTAACCGACTTAAAGCAATTTGATTGTAATTCAATTCATGACGATCATAGGTAGAAAGTTCATATTCTTCAGTCATTGATAAACAGCTTGTTGGACAGTACTCAACACAATTGCCACAAAATATACAAACTCCGAAATCAATACTATAATTAAGCAATTGTTTTCTTTTAATATCCTTTTCAAATCTCCAATCCACAACGGGTAAATCTATCGGACATACGCGAACACATACTTCACAAGCAATACATTTATCAAATTCAAAGTGGATTCGCCCTCGGAAACGCTCTGGTGTAATTGATTTTTCATAAGGGTAGTGAATCGTTATAGGTAAACGATTTGTGTGGGATACAGGTAGTTATGAAACTTTGACCTATGTACCTTGTAGCACGTATTGTTTGTTGACCATAACTCATGAACCCAGTTACCATAGGGAACATATTCATTCTAAATATCTATGAAAAAGATATGTTTCTTTCTCTTGTTTGAGAGAGCTTTTGTGTTGAAAATATTCTTACTATTATTGTATTATCTTATTTATAGTGAAACAAGTTGAGAAGAGGTTGTTAATAAGAGATTGCCCAGGGAAATAGGTAAAAGAAATTTCCATCCAAGATTTAATAACTGATCCATTCTCATCCTCGGTAAATCCATCTTATTGTGATAGAAATGAAGAGAAATAAATAAGCTTTAGTTAATGTAATAAATATACCCATTGTCATTTCCAAAATTCCAACTGCTTTATTCATTTGGAAAAAATCAAAAAAGGATATATAGGGAATAGATAAATTCCACCCGCCCAAGTAGAGAACTGTTACAAATAAAGAAGAAACTAATAAATTTAGGTAAGAAACAAGATAAAATAAACCATATTTGATACCGGAATATTCAGTTTGGTAACCTGCTACTAATTCTTCCTCCGCTTCTGGTAAATCAAAGGGTAATCTTTCACATTCTGCCAAAGAAGAAATTAAAAAAACCAGAAAACCTATAGGCTGACGCCAAATATTCCATCCAAAAAAACCGTATTTTGACTGTGCTTCAACTATATCAACTGTACTTGAACTGTTAGATAATCATAGTCGGTGATAACATCACAGTTCCCACCGCTATTTCAAAACCGTACATGAAACCTTAGCTTCATACGGCTTCTCTATGATCAGAAAAAGGAAAGGACTGTTTTGTTCCTAGCCCCGGGGGCGTAGATAGAATTAGATAAAATAAAATAGATTTGAAAGTCCTAAATTAGACCAAAGGAATTCCGTCTGCTAGAATAAGAAAAAGCGCTTCCGAATTGATCTCATCCTTTATAATATAATGAAAATTTTTCTTTGTTCAGTAATAACTTAATCTTGGAATAAAACACTTGTTACTTGTTATAGGAATTCAATTAATAAATGGAAAGAGTTGGGTATTAGTTCATGAGCAATTCTGCATGAATATGGATAGAGGAAGGAAATAATGAAAATTTTTTCTAGTGCACTCCATATCTTTTTTACTATTCTTCTTTCCCCAGGGAGGGGGTATTTAAAAAGAAAAAATGGATAAAGGGTTAATTCGTTCTTGATAGCCATTTCCTTAACAAGTGAATGGGAACATACTCTGGATCGGAATCCGAAGAAAGTACTACTTGATAATTTCTACAAATTGCAAGTCCTTATTATGATTCCTTTTATGGGCAAAAATCTCTAATGTTTTAGATTTTCCATTACTAATCCTTTATGTACTTTAGTGTTCCTAACCCTTCACTAACTTTTGGTGGATTCTTCTTATGGATTATTAAGTTATAGTAATAACTAGGAGTATTCTAGTAATGGAATTCCATATCGTGAATCCTTTATTCTTGGCCGCTTCAAGATATGATGACTAATTAAAAAATATCAACCTTGGGATAAAGAGTTTACACTGCTTATGTTTACTTCCACTTTTTTCTTGTACGTAGGAAATGAGATTTTTTCTTTTTACTACAAATTTATAAGCTGTTTTGTTTCACTCATATAGCTATCTAGTTTAACTTACCAACCCAAATACTAAATAAGAAAAGGAATATAAATAGTTAATGGATTTTATAGGAAAAAGATCTATTTTAACGAATCACACGTAGAGATATTGCTAGCACACAAAAAGTTAATGGTATTTCATAACTAATGGATTGAGCAGCAGCTCGTAGACCGCCTGAAAAAGAATATTTATTATTTGAGCTATATCCTGCCATAAGAAGACCAATAGGAGCTATACTTGAAATGGCAATCCATAAAAAAACACCAATACTAAGATCGGCTAAAACAAAATGATATCCCAAAGGGATAACTAAAAAACTTAATAAAACTGATATGACTGCTATAGAGGGTCCAATGCTAAATAAAGAAATATCTCCTCGGGATGGCAGAATATCTTCTTTAAAAAGTAGCTTAGTCCCATCTGCTATAGCTTGAAGCAGGCCCAGGGGGCCAGCATATTCAGGACCAATACGTTGTTGTATCGACGCAGATATTTCTCTTTCTAACCACACAATTACGAGTACCTCTATTGTTATTCCCAAAAGGAGGGTCAAAATGGGTAGAATCGATATCAGTCCATAGACTTCTTTTAATAATTCCAATTTCGAAAAAGAATTGATAGTTTCTACCTCTACCCTATCTATTATCATTTCAACGATCAACTTCCCCCATAATGATATCTATACTACCTAATATCGTCATGATATCAGCCAATTTCATTTTTTTAACTAGCTGAGGAAGAATTTGCAAATTAATAAACCCGGGTGGACGGATTTTCCATCTCCAGGGGAAAAGGCTATCATCTCCTACTAGATAAATCCCTAATTCACCTTTTGGGGCTTCTACTCTTACATAAAGCTCTTGTCTTGACAATTCAAAATTGGGCGAAGGTTTTTTACCAAGAAATTTATACTCAAAATCATTCCATTCAGAATTATTTTCTTTCTTAAAGCGTCGGACTTCTAAATTTTCATAAGGTCCTCCAGGAATTTTTTCTACAGCTTGTTGAATTATTTTGATGGATTCCCTCATTTCACCAATTCGTACTAAATAGCGAGCTAACGAATCCCCTTCTTTTTGCCATTGGACTTTCCAATCAAATTGGTTGTAAGACTCATAAGGATCTACTTTACGAAGATCCCATTGTATTCCAGAAGCTCGTAACATCGGTCCCGATAAGCCCCAATTTACTGCTTCTTCTCCGCTAATAAAACCATACTCCTTCAACTCGCTCTAAAAAAATTGGATTCTGTGTAATAAGTTGTTGATATTCAACAACTCCGCGTAAAAAATAATCACAGAAATCTAAACATTTATCGATCCATCCATAAGGTAGATCGGCGGCTACTCCTCCGATGCGAAAGTAATTGTGCATCATTCGCATACCTGTAGCAGCTTCAAATAGATCATATATTAATTCTCTCTCTCTAAAAATATAGAAAAAAGGAGTCTGTGCGCCGAGATCCGCCATAAAAGGTCCAAGCCATAGCAAGTGAGAAGCTATCCGGCTTAATTCTAACATAATTACCCTAATATAGCTGGCTCTTTGTGGTATTTGAATATTCTCCAAGAATTCTGGTGCATTTACTGTTATTGCTTCTGTAAACATAGTAGCTAAATAATCCCACCTTGTTACATAAGGTAAGTATTGTATAATAGTTCGGTTTTCCGCGATTTTTTCCATTCCTCTGTGTAAATACCCTAATATGGGTTCACAATCAATAACATCCTCACCATCGAGAGTAACGATCAGTCGAAGAACACCATGCATTGATGGGTGTTGAGGGCCCATATTGACTATCATGAGATCTTTTCTTGTAAGCGGTAGACTCATATCCTTTCTTCCTTAATTCATTATTCCATGAAAATGGATTATTCCATGAATTCCTCAAAGCGAGGCTCATCAAAATGAAAAATCTAAGACTACTATAAGACTACTAAAAAAATAATAAAACAAGAAAAAAATTTGAACGATTAAATTACTGCTCCCGAATATTCAACTGACCGATTAATTTCTTATAACGTACTCTATTTTTCTTTGCCAAATAAGCCAGCAAACGTCGACGTTTTCCCAAAAGTCTTCGTAGACCTCTTTCCGATGAAAAATCTTTTTTGTGTAATTCCAAATGTGAAGCAAGTCTCCGTATCTTATTGGTGAAACTGAATACTTGAAATTCAACAGAACCCCTGTTTTCTTCTTTTTCTTCTTTAACCATAAATCCAAAAATT
>NW_028259461.1:7665028-7679515 GCF_056163025.1 Triticum urartu | reverse complement strand
GGAAAGTTATGGAAGGAGACCCATCATTTTGCAATGAAAACAACATATAAAACTCTGGACAATTTCGAAATCAGGCCAAGCGTCTTAATACATATGCAAAAAAATTCATTATTGGCCCACCATTGATTAGAAGATTTAGCTTGTATGAATCGCTATTGGTTTGATACGAATAATGACAATCGTTTCAGTATGTTAAGGATACAGATGTATCCACAATTCATTTAGAGTTACTTAATAGTCTATTTCTTATACCATATCTCTATCCCGTGAAATTCTCGAGCCAAAAGATGGATGCATATGCTGTGTTTCATTTTGCTAAATGATATCAATTAAATGGTGTATCAATTCCATAAATTGCATATAGCAATAAATAAATCAGCAAAATTCTTTCTAATATTTTAGATAGAAGAAACATTTCTTCTATCTAAAATATTAGAAAGAATGTACCCTTCTATCCAAATCCAATTTGCATCGATAAAATAAATCCAAATTCCAGTAGTAGATGAATAATTGCAAATTTGTGTGTGTACGAGATTAGAATAACTTCAAAATAACTGACATAATTTTGTATTTTTCCTGATCAGAAAAATACATGAAAAAGAAAGGAGGTAGAAAAATTTTTGGATTTATGGTTAAAGAAGAAAAAGAAGAAAACAGGGGTTCTGTTGAATTTCAAGTATTCAGTTTCACCAATAAGATACGGAGACTTGCTTCACATTTGGAATTACACAAAAAAGATTTTTCATCGGAAAGAGGTCTACGAAGACTTTTGGGAAAACGTCGACGTTTGCTGGCTTATTTGGCAAAGAAAAATAGAGTACGTTATAAGAAATTAATCGGTCAGTTGAATATTCGGGAGCAGTAATTTAATCGTTCAAATTTTTTTCTTGTTTTATTATTTTTTTAGTAGTCTTATAGTAGTCTTAGATTTTTCATTTTGATGAGCCTCGCTTTGAGGAATTCATGGAATAATCCATTTTCATGGAATAATGAATTAAGGAAGAAAGGATATGAGTCTACCGCTTACAAGAAAAGATCTCATGATAGTCAATATGGGCCCTCAACACCCATCAATGCATGGTGTTCTTCGACTGATCGTTACTCTCGATGGTGAGGATGTTATTGATTGTGAACCCATATTAGGGTATTTACACAGAGGAATGGAAAAAATCGCGGAAAACCGAACTATTATACAATACTTACCTTATGTAACAAGGATATAGAGAGATTGTAGAAAGGGGATAGGATAGTTATTTTTGCAAGAGACTTGTTGTAAATTCCTTAACTTAAGAAAGAAAAAAGAATAAAAACACAGATACATAACATAAAAAAAAGAATAAATAAGACGAGATTCGACCTCCCCCTACATATTTAATTTCCTCTCCTATACAAAAACTAGCAAGACCCACTCCATTGGTAATTCCATCAATAACACCCTTATCAAAAAACTCCGTGAGTTCGGTTAACCCTCTTATACCGAGGGTAAAGACCCTAGTATAGAAAATATCTATATAACCACGATTATATGACCAACTGTATATATTTTTTTTTACTTGATCTAAAAATTCTTTTTTAGGATTTCCTTTGTAAAAAGAGTTTATTAAATCCAAATTCTGAAAAAAAGAATAAGCGGATCCATAGAAGATATATGCTATGAATAAACCAAAGATAGCTAGACTTACAGAAGAAATTGCATTAGTAATAAATTCATATGAATTTACAAAAGAATTAGAACTTTCCTGGGTAAAGTTTATTGAGGGAGTTAACCACTTTGATAATATGGTTAACTCTGCTATTCCATTACCAATTCCTCCATTATCAAAAGAGATTCCTATGAATCCAATGAACAAAGTGAAAAGTAGTAATATAAGAAGAGGAAATAACATAGTATTTCCCGTTTCATGCGGATAGGCAAAAGTTTTTTTAGCCCCAAAAGACGTAGTAAAGGATCCTATCCTATTTCTTGTATTACCTTGAATTTTTGGTATATTTTGTGAAAAAAAAGAAACTCCACTCTTCGTTGTTGATAAAACGAAATCCCTATTCACTCCTTTGGGTATCCTTTTTCCCCATAAGGATATTGAATACAAGGAACTCTCTTTAGTGCTACTGTAATTTTGAAAATGAACACGCAAATACCCATCAAATGTAAGTAAATATATCCGAAACATATAAAAGGCAGTTAATCCTGCAGTAAAGGAGGCTATTATTCCAAAAAAGGGCGAATACAACCAACTATTACTAAGGATTTCATCTTTGGACCAGAAGCAAGCAAGAGGTGGAATACCACAAAGAGAAAGTGTACCCCATAAAAAAGTAGTTCTTGTGATTGGAATGTATTTTCTTAAACCGCCCATAAGAACCATATTTTGACTTTTATCTGGTGAATATCCAACAAGAGGTTCCATTGAATGAATAACGGATCCGGATCCCAAGAACAATAAAGCTTTTGAATAAGCATGAGTGATCAAATGGAATAAAGCAGCTTGATAAGAACCTATACCTAGAGCTAACATCATATAACCCAATTGAGACATTGTAGAATAGGCTAAGCTTCTTTTAATATCTCTCTGAGCAAGAGCTAAAGTAGCTCCTAAGAATAGTGTTATTGTACCTACTAAAGAAATAAAACTCATTATCAAAGGTAAAGATATGAAAAGAGGAAGAAGTCGAGCTAGAAGAAAAATTCCCGCAGCAACCATAGTTGCTGCGTGTATAAGAGCCGAAATAGGAGTGGGCCCTTCCATAGCATCGGGTAACCATACGTGAAGAGGGAATTGTGCGGATTTCGCAACTGCACCAAGGAATAATAAAAAAGCACACAAAGTAGTAAGTAAAGAGTTAATTCCATTATTAGGAATCCAGTTATTAGCTATTTTGAACAAATCCCTAAACTCTAAACTACCTGTTATCCAAAAAAAACCTAAAATTCCTAATAATAGACCAAAATCCCCTACACGATTAGTTACAAAAGCTTTTTGACAAGCACTCGCTGCGATTGGTCGTGTAAACCAAAAGCCTATCAATAAATAAGAACACATTCCCACGAGTTCCCAAAAAAAATAAATTTGTATCAAATTGGAGCTAGTAACCAATCCCAACATGGAAGTATTGAAAAAACTTATATAAACAAAAAATCTCAAATATCCTTCATCGTGAGACATATAACCATCACTATAAATAAGAACCAGGATTCCTACAGTAGTAATTAGTATTAACATAATAGAAGTAAGTGGGTCAATCAAGTATCCAAATTCTAAAGAAAAATCATTATTGACGGTCCAAGACCATAGATATTGATAGATCGAACTTCCATTTATTTGTTGAATAGACAGTTGAACTGAGAATACCATAGCTATACTTAAGAGTAAAACACTAGGAAAAGCCCATATGCGACGAAGATTTTTTGTTGCTGTCGGAATAAGAATAAGGCCAAATCCCATTGACATAATAACTGGAAGTGGGAGAAGAGGGATTACCCATGCATATTGATATGTATGTTCCATAAGAAAAGAAATTGCAATTTTTACTTCAATTTTTACTTCAATTTTTCTATAAAATTGTTTCCGATTCACCAAACCAATTCTTATCTCTTTCTGAAAGAATAAATAAAAAGAATAAGAAAAAATACTGAAATTCTTAATTTTTCCAAAATTTATCTCATTGAAATAATTAAAAATTAAGAATGGGTTTAGTTGGTTAAATTAAAAAAGTTAATAAAATAACTAGGTAACGAAGTTATTTTATTAACTAAATAAAGATATTTATAAAAATAAAAAAAAAAAAGTGGAATCATTTTACTTTCTATTCATAATTCATTTTTATATTTCTTTAAAACAAAGATGAAACAGCTCTCTTGTTCCATAATTAACTGATTGAGTGAATTCCAATGAAAACCTATGTTTATAAGAAATTATCGAATAGTCCTTACTTCATATAGAACTAAAATTCTAATGACTATAAATTACCTAAGTTTTAGAATGTCTTGTTTAAGAGACTCAGTATTTTTTGTTTTGATTGGAATTCCTTTCCTTTATGGAATACCATTCTGAACTTAATTAACTATTTTCATTTTCCCTTCTTTTTATCCCCCCGTCTTATCTTATATGGGGGATAGGCTTCCATACCATATATCTATATATGGAGTATACTTGATATATAAATAGATATAAATAGATTTAAATGAGAAACCCTTCTATATATTCTATATTATTAAAAAAAAAGTATAAAATATATAAAGAAAAAATGTTAAAAAATTCTTGTTGTCTTATCCGCATTAGACAAAATGAAGTAAAAAATAATTCAAAATTTAAGTATCTTTCAGTATCTAAGTATAAATACTAATAAAAAGAAGAAAGAAGGATTGATTTGCAGCAATAGATGTCTTTCACATACAACTAGAAAAAAGTAATTTCCTTTTTGAATGGCAGTTCCATAAAAAACGTACTTCAATGTCAAAAAAGCGTATTCGTAAAAATATTTGGAAGAAAAAGACTTATTTTTCCATAGTACAATCTTATTCTTTAGTAAAATCAAGATCATTTTCGAGCGGTAATGAGCATCCAAAACCAAAGGGTTTTTCTGGGCAACAAACAAATAATAAGATTTTGGAATAATATGAATTGACTTATCAAAAAAGAATTCCAATTATTTAATAATTTGGATTCTTCTTTGAATGTACTTTTATGTGTCGAATTACTCGGTACAATATTCTTAGAACAAAAAACCCCTCTTATCTTATATATACAAGAAAAAAAAAGTTTTGTTTGGTATACTGTGTGCTAAGTATTCTTTTCCTATCAATGAACTTTTCATAATTTTCCTAATAGAATCCTCATATTCTATTAGGAAAATTATGAAAAGTGGAGTATTCTTACAATAGGACTTACAACTTCCACCTATCTTCTCCAAAATCATAAGGTTAGTAAATCTTATTAATAAGAGCATAAAGACTTTCATTCTAGAAATTTTTAAAAAATCCAAAAAGCCTTTTCTATTTATCCATTTTATTTTAATTTCATCATTAAATAGAAACCCTTTTGGATTTTTTTCATTGTATTGAAAGAATTTTCAAAATGTAAAGGGGAAATTAATTAGAAAAAATTAGTTCTATAATTGCAAGTTAGAAAAAAGAAGTTCCAACTCTTTCAAGCAGTGTTTGTGTTTCTATTGGGCAAAGCAAGAGTTTATTGTAAAAAAAAAAAATGGAAACGATACTACCAAACGAAGTCTATTTTAATGAAAACTCTAATGTTCCTAAATTTTATGGACTTTCCCAATATCGACGATTCCCAAGATAATAGCTATTATTCTTTTAAGTTACCTATTATTTGAAGTTAGCCGCCATGGTGAAATTGGTAGACACGCTGCTCTTAGGAAGCAGTGCTCAAGCATCTCGGTTCGAATCCGAGTGGCGGCATTCTTGAAAAAGAATACAATAGATTAGAAATCAATTCGAAATTTACAATTTTGTAATGGGACCTTCCCCTTATGCTATTTGCAACTTTAGAACATATACTAACTCATATCTCTTTCTCAACGATTTCAATTGTGATTACGATTCATTTTATAACCTTATTAGTTCGTGAACTTGGAGGATTACGCGATTCGTCAGAAAAAGGAATGATAGTTACTTTTTTCTCTATAACAGGATTCTTAGTTTCTCGTTGGGCTTCCTCGGGACATTTTCCATTAAGTAATTTATATGAGTCATTGATCTTCCTTTCATGGGCCCTGTATATTCTTCATACCATTCCTAAAATACAGAACTCTAAAAATGATTTAAGCACAATAACTACGCCAAGTACTATTTTAACGCAAGGCTTTGCCACATCGGGTCTTTTAACTGAAATGCATCAATCCACGATACTAGTACCTGCTCTACAATCTCAGTGGTTAATGATGCATGTCAGTATGATGTTATTAAGCTATGCAACTCTTTTGTGCGGATCCTTATTATCTGCCGCTATTCTAATCATTAGATTTCGAAATAATTTCCATTTCTTTTCTAAAAAGAAAAAAAATGTTTTAAATAAAACATTTTTCTTTAGTGATATTAAATATTTTTATGCAAAAAGAAGTGCTTTAAAAAGAACCTCTGTCCCTTCATTTCCAAATTATTACAAATATCAATTAACGGAGCGTTTGGATTCTTGGAGTTATCGTGTCATTAGCCTAGGATTTACCCTTTTAACCGTAGGTATTCTTTGTGGAGCAGTATGGGCTAATGAGGCCTGGGGATCCTATTGGAATTGGGATCCTAAGGAAACTTGGGCATTTATTACTTGGACCATATTCGCAATTTATTTACATAGTAGAACAAATCCAAATTGGAAGGGTACGAATTCTGCACTTATAGCTTTGATAGGATTTCTTATAATTTGGATTTGTTATTTTGGTATAAATCTATTAGGAATAGGCTTACATAGTTATGGTTCGTTTACATTAACACCTAAATGATTACATAAAATAAAACCTTCATGAAATGAAGGTTTTTACTTTTATGTTTTATTTGAGAACCCCTTGAACGCCTTATCAAAGGGTTCTCAAAAATTCGAGATAGATCTAATTATACTTTTTTACTTATTTCTGCATTATATACTTTTTTACTTATTTCTGCATTAATAGAGCAGACGAGTAAAAAAAAGCAAACCTATTTAGGATAATAATTGGATAAGAGAGCCTCTACCCTGTCAACGGATAGGGAGAGAACAAAATCTGGATAAATACCAATTCCTATTACTGGTAAAAAGATACAGATTAAAATAAAGAGTTCTCGTGGTCCAGAATCCACAAAATTTGCGTTTGGAACATTAAATAGCTTGTATCCATAGAACATCTGGCGTAACATAGATAATAAATAAATAGGAGTTAATATCATTCCAATTGCCATTACAAAAGTAATTAGTGTTTTTGGCATTAACAGAAATTTTGGACTAGTAATTAGTCCAAAAAATACTACTAATTCTGCGACAAAACCACTCATTCCTGGTAAGGCAAGAGAAGCCATTGAAAAGCTACTAAACATGGTAAAAATTTTAGGCATTGGGATAGATATTCCCCCCAGTTCTTCGAGATAAACAAGACGCATTCTATCAGAAGCGGTTCCTGCCAAGAAAAAAAGTGTAGCACCAATAAATCCATGGGATAATATTTGTAAAATAGCTCCATTGAGTCCAATGTTGGTTATGGAACCAATTCCTATAATTATGAAACCCATGTGAGATACAGAGGAATAAGCTATTCTTTTTTTGAAATTTCGTTGACCAAGAGAAGTTGAAGCTGCATAGATTATTTGGATCGCTCCTATTATTACTAACCAGGGCGAAAATAGATAATGAGCATGAGGTAACAATTCCATGTTGATCCGAATCAATCCATATGCTCCCATCTTTAATAATATTCCCGCTAAAAGCATACATGTACTATAATGTGCTTCCCCATGGGTATCTGGTAACCACGTATGTAGGGGTATAATCGGCAATTTGACAGCATAAGCAATAAGGAAGCCAAAATATAAAAGTATTTCCAAGGTTGCAGGGTATGATTGATTAATTAATCTTTCCAAATCTAATCCTGGTTCGTTGGAACCATATAAGCCCATACCCAGAACTCCGATTAAGAAAAAAATGGAACCGCCTGCAGTATACAAAATAAACTTTGTAGCTGAATATAGACGCCTCTTCCCCCCCCACATGGATAAAAGTAAGTAAACAGGAATTAATTCTAACTCCCACATGATAAAAAAAAGTAAAAGGTCTCGCGAAGAAAATAATCCTATTTGACCACTATACATTGCGAGCATCAGGAAATAGAATAATCGCGAATTCCGTGTAATTGGCCAAGCTGCTAAAGTAGCTAAAGTAGTGATAAATCCTGTCAATAAAATAGATCCTAATGAAAGTCCATCGATTCCCAATCTCCAGTGGAAATCGAAGACATCTATCCATTTATAATCCTCCTTTAATTGGATTAAGGGATCCTCCAGTTGGAAATGATAACAGAACGCATAAGTCATTAGAAGGAATTCTAATAAACAAATAGATATAGTATACCACCTAACGACTTTGTTTCCCTTATGAGGTAAAAAGAAAATTAATGAACCTGCAAATATCGGCAAAACAACAAGTATTGTTAACCAAGGAAAATAACTCATGATAAAGTGATAAAGACAAGATACGTTTTGACCAGAAAAGCCCGTGCTCGATTATTTCGAGCACAGGCTTCTTCGGTAAAGAGGAATCAGACGATTCGAGTGAAGTTTTTTGTAACGTATCAATAAGATAGAGCCATGCTACGTGTTGTTTCAGGCCCTAAATAAACGCGGACACTTAAAAAATCTGTCGGGCAGGCAGATTCACATCTCTTACAACCCACACAATCTTCGGTTCTCGGCGCGGAAGCAATTTGCTTGGCTTTACATCCATCCCAGGGTATCATTTCTAATACATCTGTTGGACAAGCTCGTACACATTGAGTGCATCCTATACATGTATCGTAAATTTTTACGGAATGTGACATTGGATCTATAAATTTTTCTTTTCAACATAAAATTTTTCGATCTGGTAAAAATGAAATTAGTACTATAATGAGTCATATGTATTGTAGACACCAGACGAAGCAATGGTTTATCCAAACTTCAAAAAAAAAAATCTATTTTTTAATCTGTTTGTGAGAAAGCGTGAAGAGAGCCAAGAGACTTTAATTTTGGATTTCAACAATAAATAAGAAATAAGAAAGAATTTTACGAATTGTACAGACGAATTCGAATTAGCCAATAAATTGGCTATCGTCTTTTCAATATAAATTATTGCAATATTCAAATTGCAATATCAATGAATTACAAATACAAAAATTCATTTAAGTGAAAAAGAATACTATGCAATAATCTACTAAAAAAAATGGATATTCTCAAATAATACTAAGAAAATAGTATTGATTTCTATTTATTTTAATATGTGCGCCTTTGTTTAGAGGATTCTATGTCTAATTATTCAAAAGTCTAATTATTCAATAAATTAGATTGATTGATACGAGTGGATTTCCTATTACGATGGATGGAAGAAAGAATGGATAGTCCAATAGCGGCTTCAGCAGCTGCAAGGGCTATAACAAAAATTGCGAAAATATCTCCTTTTAATTGGCGACTATCAAATAGATCAGAAAATGTTACGAGATTTAGATTAATTGAATTCAGTATAAGTTCAAGACATATTAGAGCTCTAACCATGTTTCGGCTTGTGATCAATCCATAGATACCAATCGAAAATAAATAGACACTCAAAAAAAGTACATGCTCAAACATCATTAACTAACTCCTTATCAATCTCGATTCATTTCAATATGAGGGCAAGAATTGAACCGATTCAATTAATTACAATAGAACAATTACACAACAAAAGAAAAAAAAAAAAAAAAAAAAGGAGGTATTTGTTGGCAGTAGATGGATTTTACTAAATCAAAATTGTGATTCTTTAGTTATTTATTTTAGATTTGCAATTCTTATAATTTGTACTTTTTCTAAGTTTTCTTATTGCCGAGCCATAGTAATTGCACCTATTAAAGAAACTAGAAGAATTATGGAAATGAGTTCAAACGGAAGATAAAAATCGGTTGCTAAATGAATTCCAATTTGTTGAACATTATTTATGAGACCCTGTTCTACTATTTGGTTTGATCTTGTAGTCCAAAGAATTCCATACCACGACGTATCTGGGATAGTAGTCATTAGTGAAAAAACAATAGTTATACAAACGAGTGAAGTGAACCCATCTCCAATAGTCCAATAATTCTTATCTTTAGACCATTCTGAGCCATTTACGAACATTACAGCGAATATGATCAAGACATTTATGGCTCCCACATAAATAAGAAGTTGTGCGACAGCTACAAAGTAGGAATTTAATAAAAAATAGAATAAGGATATACAAACAAGAACTAATCCCAGCGAAAAGGCAGAATAAATGGGGTTGGTAAGTAATACTACTCCTAGACCCCCTAGTAGAAGAACAAATCCCCCAAATAGCATAAGAATCTCATGTATTGGTCCAGGTAAATCCATTATGGATAAAAAGAAATTAATAGTATAAAATTTTTCATGAACTGACTAAAACTAAAGGATTCAAGGAAGGAAAAAAGGATTAGGGTATTTTTTTGTGTATAAACTTATAGTTATAAATTATATTATATCACGAAAATCTAGTCTGATTTAAAATAAGAAATAATTTCCAATAAGCAGTAGTTTTTCGTTTTTCTTTATAGTTTAATTTTAAAGTTTAATAAAGAATTATTAGATTTTTATAACAGAAAGACAAAATCAAAGTTTAGTAATCAGTAATCGTTCTTGAATTCGAAGATTTTTCTTTGTTTATTTTACTTTCAGACGAATTCCTAATTGTTTGAATTGTGTAATCTCCCATTATGGAGATTGGTAACCGACTTAAAGCAATTTGATTGTAATTCAATTCATGACGATCATAGGTAGAAAGTTCATATTCTTCAGTCATTGATAAACAGCTTGTTGGACAGTACTCAACACAATTGCCACAAAATATACAAACTCCGAAATCAATACTATAATTAAGCAATTGTTTTCTTTTAATATCCTTTTCAAATCTCCAATCCACAACGGGTAAATCTATCGGACATACGCGAACACATACTTCACAAGCAATACATTTATCAAATTCAAAGTGGATTCGCCCTCGGAAACGCTCTGGTGTAATTGATTTTTCATAAGGGTAGTGAATCGTTATAGGTAAACGATTTGTGTGGGATAAGGTAGTTATGAAACTTTGACCTATGTACCTTGTAGCACGTATTGTTTGTTGACCATAACTCATGAACCCAGTTACCATAGGGAACATATTCATTCTAAATATCTATGAAAAAGATATGTTTCTTTCTCTTGTTTGAGAGAGCTTTTGTGTTGAAAATATTCTTACTATTATTGTATTATCTTATTTATAGTGAAACAAGTTGAGAAGAGGTTGTTAATAAGAGATTGCCCAGGGAAATAGGTAAAAGAAATTTCCATCCAAGATTTAATAACTGATCCATTCTCATCCTCGGTAAAGTCCATCTTATTGTGATAGAAATGAAGAGAAATAAATAAGCTTTAGTTAATGTAATAAATATACCCATTGTCATTTCCAAAATTCCAACTGCTTTATTCATTTGGAAAAAATCAAAAAAGGATATATAGGGAATAGATAAATTCCACCCGCCCAAGTAGAGAACTGTTACAAATAAAGAAGAAACTAATAAATTTAGGTAAGAAACAAGATAAAATAAACCATATTTGATACCGGAATATTCAGTTTGGTAACCTGCTACTAATTCTTCCTCCGCTTCTGGTAAATCAAAGGGTAATCTTTCACATTCTGCCAAAGAAGAAATTAAAAAAACCAGAAAACCTATAGGCTGACGCCAAATATTCCATCCAAAAAAACCGTATTTTGACTGTGCTTCAACTATATCAACTGTACTTGAACTGTTAGATAATCATAGTCGGTGATAACATCACAGTTCCCACCGCTATTTCAAAACCGTACATGAAACCTTAGCTTCATACGGCTTCTCTATGATCAGAAAAAGGAAAGGACTGTTTTGTTCCTAGCCCCGGGGGCGTAGATAGAATTAGATAAAATAAAATAGATTTGAAAGTCCTAAATTAGACCAAAGGAATTCCGTCTGCTAGAATAAGAAAAAGCGCTTCCGAATTGATCTCATCCTTTATAATATAATGAAAATTTTTCTTTGTTCAGTAATAACTTAATCTTGGAATAAAACACTTGTTACTTGTTATAGGAATTCAATTAATAAATGGAAAGAGTTGGGTATTAGTTCATGAGCAATTCTGCATGAATATGGATAGAGGAAGGAAATAATGAAAATTTTTTCTAGTGCACTCCATATCTTTTTTACTATTCTTCTTTCCCCAGGGAGGGGGTATTTAAAAAGAAAAAATGGATAAAGGGTTAATTCGTTCTTGATAGCCATTTCCTTAACAAGTGAATGGGAACATACTCTGGATCGGAATCCGAAGAAAGTACTACTTGATAATTTCTACAAATTGCAAGTCCTTATTATGATTCCTTTTATGGGCAAAAATCTCTAATGTTTTAGATTTTCCATTACTAATCCTTTATGTACTTTAGTGTTCCTAACCCTTCACTAACTTTTGGTGGATTCTTCTTATGGATTATTAAGTTATAGTAATAACTAGGAGTATTCTAGTAATGGAATTCCATATCGTGAATCCTTTATTCTTGGCCGCTTCAAGATATGATGACTAATTAAAAAATATCAACCTTGGGATAAAGAGTTTACACTGCTTATGTTTACTTCCACTTTTTTCTTGTACGTAGGAAATGAGATTTTTTCTTTTTACTACAAATTTATAAGCTGTTTTGTTTCACTCATATAGCTATCTAGTTTAACTTACCAACCCAAATACTAAATAAGAAAAGGAATATAAATAGTTAATGGATTTTATAGGAAAAAGATCTATTTTAACGAATCACACGTAGAGATATTGCTAGCACACAAAAAGTTAATGGTATTTCATAACTAATGGATTGAGCAGCAGCTCGTAGACCGCCTGAAAAAGAATATTTATTATTTGAGCTATATCCTGCCATAAGAAGACCAATAGGAGCTATACTTGAAATGGCAATCCATAAAAAAACACCAATACTAAGATCGGCTAAAACAAAATGATATCCCAAAGGGATAACTAAAAAACTTAATAAAACTGATATGACTGCTATAGAGGGTCCAATGCTAAATAAAGAAATATCTCCTCGGGATGGCAGAATATCTTCTTTAAAAAGTAGCTTAGTCCCATCTGCTATAGCTTGAAGCAGGCCCAGGGGGCCAGCATATTCAGGACCAATACGTTGTTGTATCGACGCAGATATTTCTCTTTCTAACCACACAATTACGAGTACCTCTATTGTTATTCCCAAAAGGAGGGTCAAAATGGGTAGAATCGATATCAGTCCATAGACTTCTTTTAATAATTCCAATTTCGAAAAAGAATTGATAGTTTCTACCTCTACCCTATCTATTATCATTTCAACGATCAACTTCCCCCATAATGATATCTATACTACCTAATATCGTCATGATATCAGCCAATTTCATTTTTTTAACTAGCTGAGGAAGAATTTGCAAATTAATAAACCCGGGTGGACGGATTTTCCATCTCCAGGGGAAAAGGCTATCATCTCCTACTAGATAAATCCCTAATTCACCTTTTGGGGCTTCTACTCTTACATAAAGCTCTTGTCTTGACAATTCAAAATTGGGCGAAGGTTTTTTACCAAGAAATTTATACTCAAAATCATTCCATTCAGAATTATTTTCTTTCTTAAAGCGTCGGACTTCTAAATTTTCATAAGGTCCTCCAGGAATTTTTTCTACAGCTTGTTGAATTATTTTGATGGATTCCCTCATTTCACCAATTCGTACTAAATAGCGAGCTAACGAATCCCCTTCTTTTTGCCATTGGACTTTCCAATCAAATTGGTTGTAAGACTCATAAGGATCTACTTTACGAAGATCCCATTGTATTCCAGAAGCTCGTAACATCGGTCCCGATAAGCCCCAATTTACTGCTTCTTCTCCGCTAATAAAACCTACTCCTTCAACTCGCTCTAAAAAAATTGGATTCTGTGTAATAAGTTGTTGATATTCAACAACTCCGCGTAAAAAATAATCACAGAAATCTAAACATTTATCGATCCATCCATAAGGTAGATCGGCGGCTACTCCTCCGATGCGAAAGTAATTGTGCATCATTCGCATACCTGTAGCAGCTTCAAATAGATCATATATTAATTCTCTCTCTCTAAAAATATAGAAAAAAGGAGTCTGTGCGCCGAGATCCGCCATAAAAGGTCCAAGCCATAGCAAGTGAGAAGCTATCCGGCTTAATTCTAACATAATTACCCTAATATAGCTGGCTCTTTGTGGTATTTGAATATTCTCCAAGAATTCTGGTGCATTTACTGTTATTGCTTCTGTAAACATAGTAGCTAAATAATCCCACCTTGTTACATAAGGTAAGTATTGTATAATAGTTCGGTTTTCCGCGATTTTTTCCATTCCTCTGTGTAAATACCCTAATATGGGTTCACAATCAATAACATCCTCACCATCGAGAGTAACGATCAGTCGAAGAACACCATGCATTGATGGGTGTTGAGGGCCCATATTGACTATCATGAGATCTTTTCTTGTAAGCGGTAGACTCATATCCTTTCTTCCTTAATTCATTATTCCATGAAAATGGATTATTCCATGAATTCCTCAAAGCGAGGCTCATCAAAATGAAAAATCTAAGACTACTATAAGACTACTAAAAAAATAATAAAACAAGAAAAAAATTTGAACGATTAAATTACTGCTCCCGAATATTCAACTGACCGATTAATTTCTTATAACGTACTCTATTTTTCTTTGCCAAATAAGCCAGCAAACGTC
>NW_028259461.1:7645028-7647528 GCF_056163025.1 Triticum urartu | reverse complement strand
GTTCCAAGTTCGAAGTACCTTTTGGCCAAAGAAAAACCCGCTTCCTGACACGATTGCCTCTTTATCTTTATATAGATAGATTCTATGGGGTTATTACTTAGTAAGTCTATTTTGTACAAGAGCCCCTCCTATCTGATAGAAAAGGGTCCCATGATCCCGAGCCGATCTTACCTTGGCTCGCAAACCCCAAGTTTGTCTATGAAGAGCTAATCTAATTGTATTTTTTTCTAGAATGGATTTCTTATGTGGAATACTAATGGATAGGGCTTCGTTGCTAAGTGCTACAAGATCTAGTGCACTGGAACTCGTGGTTATGGACCCGAATCCTTTAGTATGGAACATTGTCTTTTCCAAGTAAAAACCCCTAGTATATGAAAGAATGAAAAGGTGCTTTCGTTCTTGTGGAATAAGAAGCCCTCGTACCTTAATGAAAGGAAAATCGTAATTTTTCGTTAGGTATTTGACCAAATAGGATCGTCCAGTTCCTACAGAACCTATCACTAAAATACCCGATAGGGCTAAGCGGAACGAAAAGGGTTTTCCATGAGATGGTAAATGAAAACGATTAGTCCCACACGAGGTTTGGGAATAAGTGATTGTCTGATAATGAGCAAGGAATATACGTCTTTCTGCTAAAGAGGATCTATTAAACTCATAATTCATTAGATCCTTGTTATCAATGCCAACTAGGTATCATAAGTAAATGGATCCCGGTTGTTCAATCCTTTGATAACCAAGGTCATTCTTTGCTAAAGAGAAATGATCACTATGAGTCAGACTCAATAGAATTGGATCCATTCCAAATAGCGAGAATTAGGATTCTTGATCCCTCTCAATCTCTCTTTCAATTCGAGGATCCAGAGAGGTGTTTTCATAGTCATCTCCGAATATTTGCCATCTCGGAATATTTTCGATTTCATTTTTCTATGATATGTCTTTCTATATGAAAATTGGTTATTTACGATGTACGATGATCCCTGTTAAGCATCCATGGCTGAATGGTTAAAGCGCCCAACTCATAATTGGTAAATTTGCGGGTTCAATTCCTGCTGGATGCACACGAACGGGAACATTCCATAAGTCTATTGGAACTGGCTCTCTATCCATGGAATCTCATCCATCATCCATACATAACGAATTGGTATGGTATATTCATACCATAACATAAGAACAATAAGAACTCGAATTCTTATCGATACTGGAACTCAGAGCATAGGAGGGAAAGTCGATTTATGGATGGAATCAAATACGCAGTATTTACAGAAAAAAGTCTTCGTTTATTGGGAAAGAATCAATATACTTTTAATGTCGAATCGGGATTCACTAAGACAGAAATAAAGCATTGGGTCGAACTCTTCTTTGGTGTTAAGGTGGTAGCTGTGAATAGCCATCGACTACCTGGAAAAGGTAGAAGAATAGGACCTATTCTGGGCCATACAATGCATTACAGACGTATGATCATTACCCTTCAACCGGGTTATTCTATTCCACTTCTAGATAGAGAAAAAAACTAAAGGAGAATACTTAATAATACGGCGAAACATTTATACAAAACACCTATCCCGAGCACACGCAAGGGAACCGTAGACAGGCAAGTGAAATCCAATCCACGAAATAATTTGATCCATGGACGGCACCGTTGTGGTAAAGGTCGTAATTCCAGAGGAATCATTACCGCAAGGCATAGAGGGGGAGGTCATAAGCGCCTATACCGTAAAATAGATTTTCGACGGAATCAAAAAGACATATCTGGTAGAATCGTAACCATAGAATACGACCCTAATCGAAATGCATACATTTGTCTCATACACTATGGGGATGGTGAGAAGAGATATATTTTACATCCCAGAGGGGCTATAATTGGAGATACTATTGTTTCTGGTACAAAAGTTCCTATATCAATGGGAAATGCCCTACCTTTGAGTGCGGTTTGAACTATTGATTTACGTAATTGGAAGTAACCAATTAGGTTTACGACGAAACCTAGAAATCGATCACTGATCCAATTTGACTACCTCTACGGGATAGACCTCAACAGAAAACTGTTGAGTAACGGCAGCAAGTGATTGAGTTCAGTAGTTCCTCATAGAAAATTATTGGCTCTAGAGATATGGTAATATGGAGAAGACAAAATTGTTTGAAGCACGCACAGAACCGGAAGCGCCCCTTGTTTCAAAGAGAGGAGGACGGGTTATTCACATTTAATTTGATGGTCAGAGGCAAATTGAAAGCTAAGCAGTGGTAATTAAGACCCCCGGGGGAAAATAGGGATGTCTCCTACGTTACCCATAATATGTGGAAGTATCGACGTAATTTCATAGAGTCATTCGATCTGAATGCTACATGAAGAACATAAGCCAGATGACGGAACGCAGAGACCTAGGATGTAGAAGATCATAACATGAGCGATTCGGCAGATTTGGATTCCTTTCCTATATATCCACTCATGTGGTACTTCATCATATGATTCATATAAGATCCATCTGTCTAGAGATCGTCA
>NW_028259461.1:7618234-7633234 GCF_056163025.1 Triticum urartu | reverse complement strand
TCTTCGTAGTGGCTCCGTTCCATGCCTCATTTCATAGGGAAGCCCAAAGTGGCTCTATTTCATTCTATTTCACTTCCTAGCACTTCCTATCATTTAATATCCATCCCTTTGGTCTTATTGACATAAGAGATGTCATTTATAGTCTATCTCTTTCTATATATGGAAAGTCAAGAAATTCTCATCGAAACATCGAGAAATTGTGCATATAGAAAACTCTAAAGAAAGAAAAAAAGGAGACCCATGCCATGATTTTCAAATCTTTTCTATTTAGTAGTCTAAGTTTCTCGATGAGGATAATTAATTCGGTCGTTGTGGTCGGACTCTATTATGGATTTCTGACTACATTCTCCATAGGTCCCTCTTAGATCTTCTTTCTCCAATCTTGGATTAGGGAAGAAGGAGATATTCGCGACTACTGGCGATTTCATTATGGGGCAGCTCATGATCTTCATATCGATCTATTATCCACCTCTGTATCTATTCTTTCTTAGCTAAACAGGTGGAAGATCTATCCAATTTGGTTATATTATATCATGGACTCGAAAAACGGATCTGAATTTGACTGAAATGCACGATCTTCACAGGTATCACTTTTCACGATACCTAAAAGGTGGAATAGCGATTTTCGAACCATTTCCTATAAGAGAATGGTTTCCATTACTTTGAGAAATGGATTCTTATATCAAACTATAGCTATTGCATTAAAGAAGAAAAGAAACTAATAGAAGTCGAAGACGCGGAATGATAGTGAATAGAGAGAAAGATTCTTCTGATTTTCTTGTTTCTATCTACTAGACGCCGTAGAGAATTGAGAATTTTCATGTCTTTCAATTCTCGTACTCGTAATTGGAAAGTTATGGAAGGAGACCCATCATTTTGCAATGAAAACAACATATAAAACTCTGGACAATTTCGAAATCAGGCCAAGCGTCTTAATACATATGCAAAAAAATTCATTATTGGCCCACCATTGATTAGAAGATTTAGCTTGTATGAATCGCTATTGGTTTGATACGAATAATGACAATCGTTTCAGTATGTTAAGGATACAGATGTATCCACAATTCATTTAGAGTTACTTAATAGTCTATTTCTTATACCATATCTCTATCCCGTGAAATTCTCGAGCCAAAAGATGGATGCATATGCTGTGTTTCATTTTGCTAAATGATATCAATTAAATGGTGTATCAATTCCATAAATTGCATATAGCAATAAATAAATCAGCAAAATTCTTTCTAATATTTTAGATAGAAGAAACATTTCTTCTATCTAAAATATTAGAAAGAATGTACCCTTCTATCCAAATCCAATTTGCATCGATAAAATAAATCCAAATTCCAGTAGTAGATGAATAATTGCAAATTTGTGTGTGTACGAGATTAGAATAACTTCAAAATAACTGACATAATTTTGTATTTTTCCTGATCAGAAAAATACATGAAAAAGAAAGGAGGTAGAAAAATTTTTGGATTTATGGTTAAAGAAGAAAAAGAAGAAAACAGGGGTTCTGTTGAATTTCAAGTATTCAGTTTCACCAATAAGATACGGAGACTTGCTTCACATTTGGAATTACACAAAAAAGATTTTTCATCGGAAAGAGGTCTACGAAGACTTTTGGGAAAACGTCGACGTTTGCTGGCTTATTTGGCAAAGAAAAATAGAGTACGTTATAAGAAATTAATCGGTCAGTTGAATATTCGGGAGCAGTAATTTAATCGTTCAAATTTTTTTCTTGTTTTATTATTTTTTTAGTAGTCTTATAGTAGTCTTAGATTTTTCATTTTGATGAGCCTCGCTTTGAGGAATTCATGGAATAATCCATTTTCATGGAATAATGAATTAAGGAAGAAAGGATATGAGTCTACCGCTTACAAGAAAAGATCTCATGATAGTCAATATGGGCCCTCAACACCCATCAATGCATGGTGTTCTTCGACTGATCGTTACTCTCGATGGTGAGGATGTTATTGATTGTGAACCCATATTAGGGTATTTACACAGAGGAATGGAAAAAATCGCGGAAAACCGAACTATTATACAATACTTACCTTATGTAACAAGGTGGGATTATTTAGCTACTATGTTTACAGAAGCAATAACAGTAAATGCACCAGAATTCTTGGAGAATATTCAAATACCACAAAGAGCCAGCTATATTAGGGTAATTATGTTAGAATTAAGCCGGATAGCTTCTCACTTGCTATGGCTTGGACCTTTTATGGCGGATCTCGGCGCACAGACTCCTTTTTTCTATATTTTTAGAGAGAGAGAATTAATATATGATCTATTTGAAGCTGCTACAGGTATGCGAATGATGCACAATTACTTTCGCATCGGAGGAGTAGCCGCCGATCTACCTTATGGATGGATCGATAAATGTTTAGATTTCTGTGATTATTTTTTACGCGGAGTTGTTGAATATCAACAACTTATTACACAGAATCCAATTTTTTTAGAGCGAGTTGAAGGAGTAGGTTTTATTAGCGGAGAAGAAGCAGTAAATTGGGGCTTATCGGGACCGATGTTACGAGCTTCTGGAATACAATGGGATCTTCGTAAAGTAGATCCTTATGAGTCTTACAACCAATTTGATTGGAAAGTCCAATGGCAAAAAGAAGGGGATTCGTTAGCTCGCTATTTAGTACGAATTGGTGAAATGAGGGAATCCATCAAAATAATTCAACAAGCTGTAGAAAAAATTCCTGGAGGACCTTATGAAAATTTAGAAGTCCGACGCTTTAAGAAAGAAAATAATTCTGAATGGAATGATTTTGAGTATAAATTTCTTGGTAAAAAACCTTCGCCCAATTTTGAATTGTCAAGACAAGAGCTTTATGTAAGAGTAGAAGCCCCAAAAGGTGAATTAGGGATTTATCTAGTAGGAGATGATAGCCTTTTCCCCTGGAGATGGAAAATCCGTCCACCCGGGTTTATTAATTTGCAAATTCTTCCTCAGCTAGTTAAAAAAATGAAATTGGCTGATATCATGACGATATTAGGTAGTATAGATATCATTATGGGGGAAGTTGATCGTTGAAATGATAATAGATAGGGTAGAGGTAGAAACTATCAATTCTTTTTCGAAATTGGAATTATTAAAAGAAGTCTATGGACTGATATCGATTCTACCCATTTTGACCCTCCTTTTGGGAATAACAATAGAGGTACTCGTAATTGTGTGGTTAGAAAGAGAAATATCTGCGTCGATACAACAACGTATTGGTCCTGAATATGCTGGCCCCCTGGGCCTGCTTCAAGCTATAGCAGATGGGACTAAGCTACTTTTTAAAGAAGATATTCTGCCATCCCGAGGAGATATTTCTTTATTTAGCATTGGACCCTCTATAGCAGTCATATCAGTTTTATTAAGTTTTTTAGTTATCCCTTTGGGATATCATTTTGTTTTAGCCGATCTTAGTATTGGTGTTTTTTTATGGATTGCCATTTCAAGTATAGCTCCTATTGGTCTTCTTATGGCAGGATATAGCTCAAATAATAAATATTCTTTTTCAGGCGGTCTACGAGCTGCTGCTCAATCCATTAGTTATGAAATACCATTAACTTTTTGTGTGCTAGCAATATCTCTACGTGTGATTCGTTAAAATAGATCTTTTTCCTATAAAATCCATTAACTATTTATATTCCTTTTCTTATTTAGTATTTGGGTTGGTAAGTTAAACTAGATAGCTATATGAGTGAAACAAAACAGCTTATAAATTTGTAGTAAAAAGAAAAAATCTCATTTCCTACGTACAAGAAAAAAGTGGAAGTAAACATAAGCAGTGTAAACTCTTTATCCCAAGGTTGATATTTTTTAATTAGTCATCATATCTTGAAGCGGCCAAGAATAAAGGATTCACGATATGGAATTCCATTACTAGAATACTCCTAGTTATTACTATAACTTAATAATCCATAAGAAGAATCCACCAAAAGTTAGTGAAGGGTTAGGAACACTAAAGTACATAAAGGATTAGTAATGGAAAATCTAAAACATTAGAGATTTTTGCCCATAAAAGGAATCATAATAAGGACTTGCAATTTGTAGAAATTATCAAGTAGTACTTTCTTCGGATTCCGATCCAGAGTATGTTCCCATTCACTTGTTAAGGAAATGGCTATCAAGAACGAATTAACCCTTTATCCATTTTTTCTTTTTAAATACCCCCTCCCTGGGGAAAGAAGAATAGTAAAAAAGATATGGAGTGCACTAGAAAAAATTTTCATTATTTCCTTCCTCTATCCATATTCATGCAGAATTGCTCATGAACTAATACCCAACTCTTTCCATTTATTAATTGAATTCCTATAACAAGTAACAAGTGTTTTATTCCAAGATTAAGTTATTACTGAACAAAGAAAAATTTTCATTATATTATAAAGGATGAGATCAATTCGGAAGCGCTTTTTCTTATTCTAGCAGACGGAATTCCTTTGGTCTAATTTAGGACTTTCAAATCTATTTTATTTTATCTAATTCTATCTACGCCCCCGGGGCTAGGAACAAAACAGTCCTTTCCTTTTTCTGATCATAGAGAAGCCGTATGAAGCTAAGGTTTCATGTACGGTTTTGAAATAGCGGTGGGAACTGTGATGTTATCACCGACTATGATTATCTAACAGTTCAAGTACAGTTGATATAGTTGAAGCACAGTCAAAATACGGTTTTTTTGGATGGAATATTTGGCGTCAGCCTATAGGTTTTCTGGTTTTTTTAATTTCTTCTTTGGCAGAATGTGAAAGATTACCCTTTGATTTACCAGAAGCGGAGGAAGAATTAGTAGCAGGTTACCAAACTGAATATTCCGGTATCAAATATGGTTTATTTTATCTTGTTTCTTACCTAAATTTATTAGTTTCTTCTTTATTTGTAACAGTTCTCTACTTGGGCGGGTGGAATTTATCTATTCCCTATATATCCTTTTTTGATTTTTTCCAAATGAATAAAGCAGTTGGAATTTTGGAAATGACAATGGGTATATTTATTACATTAACTAAAGCTTATTTATTTCTCTTCATTTCTATCACAATAAGATGGACTTTACCGAGGATGAGAATGGATCAGTTATTAAATCTTGGATGGAAATTTCTTTTACCTATTTCCCTGGGCAATCTCTTATTAACAACCTCTTCTCAACTTGTTTCACTATAAATAAGATAATACAATAATAGTAAGAATATTTTCAACACAAAAGCTCTCTCAAACAAGAGAAAGAAACATATCTTTTTCATAGATATTTAGAATGAATATGTTCCCTATGGTAACTGGGTTCATGAGTTATGGTCAACAAACAATACGTGCTACAAGGTACATAGGTCAAAGTTTCATAACTACCTTATCCCACACAAATCGTTTACCTATAACGATTCACTACCCTTATGAAAAATCAATTACACCAGAGCGTTTCCGAGGGCGAATCCACTTTGAATTTGATAAATGTATTGCTTGTGAAGTATGTGTTCGCGTATGTCCGATAGATTTACCCGTTGTGGATTGGAGATTTGAAAAGGATATTAAAAGAAAACAATTGCTTAATTATAGTATTGATTTCGGAGTTTGTATATTTTGTGGCAATTGTGTTGAGTACTGTCCAACAAGCTGTTTATCAATGACTGAAGAATATGAACTTTCTACCTATGATCGTCATGAATTGAATTACAATCAAATTGCTTTAAGTCGGTTACCAATCTCCATAATGGGAGATTACACAATTCAAACAATTAGGAATTCGTCTGAAAGTAAAATAAACAAAGAAAAATCTTCGAATTCAAGAACGATTACTGATTACTAAACTTTGATTTTGTCTTTCTGTTATAAAAATCTAATAATTCTTTATTAAACTTTAAAATTAAACTATAAAGAAAAACGAAAAACTACTGCTTATTGGAAATTATTTCTTATTTTAAATCAGACTAGATTTTCGTGATATAATATAATTTATAACTATAAGTTTATACACAAAAAAATACCCTAATCCTTTTTTCCTTCCTTGAATCCTTTAGTTTTAGTCAGTTCATGAAAAATTTTATACTATTAATTTCTTTTTATCCATAATGGATTTACCTGGACCAATACATGAGATTCTTATGCTATTTGGGGGATTTGTTCTTCTACTAGGGGGTCTAGGAGTAGTATTACTTACCAACCCCATTTATTCTGCCTTTTCGCTGGGATTAGTTCTTGTTTGTATATCCTTATTCTATTTTTTATTAAATTCCTACTTTGTAGCTGTCGCACAACTTCTTATTTATGTGGGAGCCATAAATGTCTTGATCATATTCGCTGTAATGTTCGTAAATGGCTCAGAATGGTCTAAAGATAAGAATTATTGGACTATTGGAGATGGGTTCACTTCACTCGTTTGTATAACTATTGTTTTTTCACTAATGACTACTATCCCAGATACGTCGTGGTATGGAATTCTTTGGACTACAAGATCAAACCAAATAGTAGAACAGGGTCTCATAAATAATGTTCAACAAATTGGAATTCATTTAGCAACCGATTTTTATCTTCCGTTTGAACTCATTTCCATAATTCTTCTAGTTTCTTTAATAGGTGCAATTACTATGGCTCGGCAATAAGAAAACTTAGAAAAAGTACAAATTATAAGAATTGCAAATCTAAAATAAATAACTAAAGAATCACAATTTTGATTTAGTAAAATCCATCTACTGCCAACAAATACCTCCTTTTTTTTTTTTTTTTTTTTCTTTTGTTGTGTAATTGTTCTATTGTAATTAATTGAATCGGTTCAATTCTTGCCCTCATATTGAAATGAATCGAGATTGATAAGGAGTTAGTTAATGATGTTTGAGCATGTACTTTTTTTGAGTGTCTATTTATTTTCGATTGGTATCTATGGATTGATCACAAGCCGAAACATGGTTAGAGCTCTAATATGTCTTGAACTTATACTGAATTCAATTAATCTAAATCTCGTAACATTTTCTGATCTATTTGATAGTCGCCAATTAAAAGGAGATATTTTCGCAATTTTTGTTATAGCCCTTGCAGCTGCTGAAGCCGCTATTGGACTATCCATTCTTTCTTCCATCCATCGTAATAGGAAATCCACTCGTATCAATCAATCTAATTTATTGAATAATTAGACTTTTGAATAATTAGACATAGAATCCTCTAAACAAAGGCGCACATATTAAAATAAATAGAAATCAATACTATTTTCTTAGTATTATTTGAGAATATCCATTTTTTTTAGTAGATTATTGCATAGTATTCTTTTTCACTTAAATGAATTTTTGTATTTGTAATTCATTGATATTGCAATTTGAATATTGCAATAATTTATATTGAAAAGACGATAGCCAATTTATTGGCTAATTCGAATTCGTCTGTACAATTCGTAAAATTCTTTCTTATTTCTTATTTATTGTTGAAATCCAAAATTAAAGTCTCTTGGCTCTCTTCACGCTTTCTCACAAACAGATTAAAAAATAGATTTTTTTTTTTGAAGTTTGGATAAACCATTGCTTCGTCTGGTGTCTACAATACATATGACTCATTATAGTACTAATTTCATTTTTACCAGATCGAAAAATTTTATGTTGAAAAGAAAAATTTATAGATCCAATGTCACATTCCGTAAAAATTTACGATACATGTATAGGATGCACTCAATGTGTACGAGCTTGTCCAACAGATGTATTAGAAATGATACCCTGGGATGGATGTAAAGCCAAGCAAATTGCTTCCGCGCCGAGAACCGAAGATTGTGTGGGTTGTAAGAGATGTGAATCTGCCTGCCCGACAGATTTTTTAAGTGTCCGCGTTTATTTAGGGCCTGAAACAACACGTAGCATGGCTCTATCTTATTGATACGTTACAAAAAACTTCACTCGAATCGTCTGTGTTCCTCTTTACCGAAGAAGCCTGTGCTCGAAATAATCGAGCACGGGCTTTTCTGGTCAAAACGTATCTTGTCTTTATCACTTTATCATGAGTTATTTTCCTTGGTTAACAATACTTGTTGTTTTGCCGATATTTGCAGGTTCATTAATTTTCTTTTTACCTCATAAGGGAAACAAAGTCGTTAGGTGGTATACTATATCTATTTGTTTATTAGAATTCCTTCTAATGACTTATGCGTTCTGTTATCATTTCCAACTGGAGGATCCCTTAATCCAATTAAAGGAGGATTATAAATGGATAGATGTCTTCGATTTCCACTGGAGATTGGGAATCGATGGACTTTCATTAGGATCTATTTTATTGACAGGATTTATCACTACTTTAGCTACTTTAGCAGCTTGGCCAATTACACGGAATTCGCGATTATTCTATTTCCTGATGCTCGCAATGTATAGTGGTCAAATAGGATTATTTTCTTCGCGAGACCTTTTACTTTTTTTTATCATGTGGGAGTTAGAATTAATTCCTGTTTACTTACTTTTATCCATGTGGGGGGGGAAGAGGCGTCTATATTCAGCTACAAAGTTTATTTTGTATACTGCAGGCGGTTCCATTTTTTTCTTAATCGGAGTTCTGGGTATGGGCTTATATGGTTCCAACGAACCAGGATTAGATTTGGAAAGATTAATTAATCAATCATACCCTGCAACCTTGGAAATACTTTTATATTTTGGCTTCCTTATTGCTTATGCTGTCAAATTGCCGATTATACCCCTACATACGTGGTTACCAGATACCCATGGGGAAGCACATTATAGTACATGTATGCTTTTAGCGGGAATATTATTAAAGATGGGAGCATATGGATTGATTCGGATCAACATGGAATTGTTACCTCATGCTCATTATCTATTTTCGCCCTGGTTAGTAATAATAGGAGCGATCCAAATAATCTATGCAGCTTCAACTTCTCTTGGTCAACGAAATTTCAAAAAAAGAATAGCTTATTCCTCTGTATCTCACATGGGTTTCATAATTATAGGAATTGGTTCCATAACCAACATTGGACTCAATGGAGCTATTTTACAAATATTATCCCATGGATTTATTGGTGCTACACTTTTTTTCTTGGCAGGAACCGCTTCTGATAGAATGCGTCTTGTTTATCTCGAAGAACTGGGGGGAATATCTATCCCAATGCCTAAAATTTTTACCATGTTTAGTAGCTTTTCAATGGCTTCTCTTGCCTTACCAGGAATGAGTGGTTTTGTCGCAGAATTAGTAGTATTTTTTGGACTAATTACTAGTCCAAAATTTCTGTTAATGCCAAAAACACTAATTACTTTTGTAATGGCAATTGGAATGATATTAACTCCTATTTATTTATTATCTATGTTACGCCAGATGTTCTATGGATACAAGCTATTTAATGTTCCAAACGCAAATTTTGTGGATTCTGGACCACGAGAACTCTTTATTTTAATCTGTATCTTTTTACCAGTAATAGGAATTGGTATTTATCCAGATTTTGTTCTCTCCCTATCCGTTGACAGGGTAGAGGCTCTCTTATCCAATTATTATCCTAAATAGGTTTGCTTTTTTTTACTCGTCTGCTCTATTAATGCAGAAATAAGTAAAAAAGTATATAATGCAGAAATAAGTAAAAAAGTATAATTAGATCTATCTCGAATTTTTGAGAACCCTTTGATAAGGCGTTCAAGGGGTTCTCAAATAAAACATAAAAGTAAAAACCTTCATTTCATGAAGGTTTTATTTTATGTAATCATTTAGGTGTTAATGTAAACGAACCATAACTATGTAAGCCTATTCCTAATAGATTTATACCAAAATAACAAATCCAAATTATAAGAAATCCTATCAAAGCTATAAGTGCAGAATTCGTACCCTTCCAATTTGGATTTGTTCTACTATGTAAATAAATTGCGAATATGGTCCAAGTAATAAATGCCCAAGTTTCCTTAGGATCCCAATTCCAATAGGATCCCCAGGCCTCATTAGCCCATACTGCTCCACAAAGAATACCTACGGTTAAAAGGGTAAATCCTAGGCTAATGACACGATAACTCCAAGAATCCAAACGCTCCGTTAATTGATATTTGTAATAATTTGGAAATGAAGGGACAGAGGTTCTTTTTAAAGCACTTCTTTTTGCATAAAAATATTTAATATCACTAAAGAAAAATGTTTTATTTAAAACATTTTTTTTCTTTTTAGAAAAGAAATGGAAATTATTTCGAAATCTAATGATTAGAATAGCGGCAGATAATAAGGATCCGCACAAAAGAGTTGCATAGCTTAATAACATCATACTGACATGCATCATTAACCACTGAGATTGTAGAGCAGGTACTAGTATCGTGGATTGATGCATTTCAGTTAAAAGACCCGATGTGGCAAAGCCTTGCGTTAAAATAGTACTTGGCGTAGTTATTGTGCTTAAATCATTTTTAGAGTTCTGTATTTTAGGAATGGTATGAAGAATATACAGGGCCCATGAAAGGAAGATCAATGACTCATATAAATTACTTAATGGAAAATGTCCCGAGGAAGCCCAACGAGAAACTAAGAATCCTGTTATAGAGAAAAAAGTAACTATCATTCCTTTTTCTGACGAATCGCGTAATCCTCCAAGTTCACGAACTAATAAGGTTATAAAATGAATCGTAATCACAATTGAAATCGTTGAGAAAGAGATATGAGTTAGTATATGTTCTAAAGTTGCAAATAGCATAAGGGGAAGGTCCCATTACAAAATTGTAAATTTCGAATTGATTTCTAATCTATTGTATTCTTTTTCAAGAATGCCGCCACTCGGATTCGAACCGAGATGCTTGAGCACTGCTTCCTAAGAGCAGCGTGTCTACCAATTTCACCATGGCGGCTAACTTCAAATAATAGGTAACTTAAAAGAATAATAGCTATTATCTTGGGAATCGTCGATATTGGGAAAGTCCATAAAATTTAGGAACATTAGAGTTTTCATTAAAATAGACTTCGTTTGGTAGTATCGTTTCCATTTTTTTTTTTTACAATAAACTCTTGCTTTGCCCAATAGAAACACAAACACTGCTTGAAAGAGTTGGAACTTCTTTTTTCTAACTTGCAATTATAGAACTAATTTTTTCTAATTAATTTCCCCTTTACATTTTGAAAATTCTTTCAATACAATGAAAAAAATCCAAAAGGGTTTCTATTTAATGATGAAATTAAAATAAAATGGATAAATAGAAAAGGCTTTTTGGATTTTTTAAAAATTTCTAGAATGAAAGTCTTTATGCTCTTATTAATAAGATTTACTAACCTTATGATTTTGGAGAAGATAGGTGGAAGTTGTAAGTCCTATTGTAAGAATACTCCACTTTTCATAATTTTCCTAATAGAATATGAGGATTCTATTAGGAAAATTATGAAAAGTTCATTGATAGGAAAAGAATACTTAGCACACAGTATACCAAACAAAACTTTTTTTTTCTTGTATATATAAGATAAGAGGGGTTTTTTGTTCTAAGAATATTGTACCGAGTAATTCGACACATAAAAGTACATTCAAAGAAGAATCCAAATTATTAAATAATTGGAATTCTTTTTTGATAAGTCAATTCATATTATTCCAAAATCTTATTATTTGTTTGTTGCCCAGAAAAACCCTTTGGTTTTGGATGCTCATTACCGCTCGAAAATGATCTTGATTTTACTAAAGAATAAGATTGTACTATGGAAAAATAAGTCTTTTTCTTCCAAATATTTTTACGAATACGCTTTTTTGACATTGAAGTACGTTTTTTTGGAACTGCCATTCAAAAAGGAAATTACTTTTTTCTAGTTGTATGTGAAAGACATCTATTGCTGCAAATCAATCCTTCTTTCTTCTTTTTATTAGTATTTATACTTAGATACTGAAAGATACTTAAATTTTGAATTATTTTTTACTTCATTTTGTCTAATGCGGATAAGACAACAAGAATTTTTTAACATTTTTTCTTTATATATTTTATACTTTTTTTTTAATAATATAGAATATATAGAAGGGTTTCTCATTTAAATCTATTTATATCTATTTATATATCAAGTATACTCCATATATAGATATATGGTATGGAAGCCTATCCCCCATATAAGATAAGACGGGGGGATAAAAAGAAGGGAAAATGAAAATAGTTAATTAAGTTCAGAATGGTATTCCATAAAGGAAAGGAATTCCAATCAAAACAAAAAATACTGAGTCTCTTAAACAAGACATTCTAAAACTTAGGTAATTTATAGTCATTAGAATTTTAGTTCTATATGAAGTAAGGACTATTCGATAATTTCTTATAAACATAGGTTTTCATTGGAATTCACTCAATCAGTTAATTATGGAACAAGAGAGCTGTTTCATCTTTGTTTTAAAGAAATATAAAAATGAATTATGAATAGAAAGTAAAATGATTCCACTTTTTTTTTTTTATTTTTATAAATATCTTTATTTAGTTAATAAAATAACTTCGTTACCTAGTTATTTTATTAACTTTTTTAATTTAACCAACTAAACCCATTCTTAATTTTTAATTATTTCAATGAGATAAATTTTGGAAAAATTAAGAATTTCAGTATTTTTTCTTATTCTTTTTATTTATTCTTTCAGAAAGAGATAAGAATTGGTTTGGTGAATCGGAAACAATTTTATAGAAAAATTGAAGTAAAAATTGAAGTAAAAATTGCAATTTCTTTTCTTATGGAACATACATATCAATATGCATGGGTAATCCCTCTTCTCCCACTTCCAGTTATTATGTCAATGGGATTTGGCCTTATTCTTATTCCGACAGCAACAAAAAATCTTCGTCGCATATGGGCTTTTCCTAGTGTTTTACTCTTAAGTATAGCTATGGTATTCTCAGTTCAACTGTCTATTCAACAAATAAATGGAAGTTCGATCTATCAATATCTATGGTCTTGGACCGTCAATAATGATTTTTCTTTAGAATTTGGATACTTGATTGACCCACTTACTTCTATTATGTTAATACTAATTACTACTGTAGGAATCCTGGTTCTTATTTATAGTGATGGTTATATGTCTCACGATGAAGGATATTTGAGATTTTTTGTTTATATAAGTTTTTTCAATACTTCCATGTTGGGATTGGTTACTAGCTCCAATTTGATACAAATTTATTTTTTTTGGGAACTCGTGGGAATGTGTTCTTATTTATTGATAGGCTTTTGGTTTACACGACCAATCGCAGCGAGTGCTTGTCAAAAAGCTTTTGTAACTAATCGTGTAGGGGATTTTGGTCTATTATTAGGAATTTTAGGTTTTTTTTGGATAACAGGTAGTTTAGAGTTTAGGGATTTGTTCAAAATAGCTAATAACTGGATTCCTAATAATGGAATTAACTCTTTACTTACTACTTTGTGTGCTTTTTTATTATTCCTTGGTGCAGTTGCGAAATCCGCACAATTCCCTCTTCACGTATGGTTACCCGATGCTATGGAAGGGCCCACTCCTATTTCGGCTCTTATACACGCAGCAACTATGGTTGCTGCGGGAATTTTTCTTCTAGCTCGACTTCTTCCTCTTTTCATATCTTTACCTTTGATAATGAGTTTTATTTCTTTAGTAGGTACAATAACACTATTCTTAGGAGCTACTTTAGCTCTTGCTCAGAGAGATATTAAAAGAAGCTTAGCCTATTCTACAATGTCTCAATTGGGTTATATGATGTTAGCTCTAGGTATAGGTTCTTATCAAGCTGCTTTATTCCATTTGATCACTCATGCTTATTCAAAAGCTTTATTGTTCTTGGGATCCGGATCCGTTATTCATTCAATGGAACCTCTTGTTGGATATTCACCAGATAAAAGTCAAAATATGGTTCTTATGGGCGGTTTAAGAAAATACATTCCAATCACAAGAACTACTTTTTTATGGGGTACACTTTCTCTTTGTGGTATTCCACCTCTTGCTTGCTTCTGGTCCAAAGATGAAATCCTTAGTAATAGTTGGTTGTATTCGCCCTTTTTTGGAATAATAGCCTCCTTTACTGCAGGATTAACTGCCTTTTATATGTTTCGGATATATTTACTTACATTTGATGGGTATTTGCGTGTTCATTTTCAAAATTACAGTAGCACTAAAGAGAGTTCCTTGTATTCAATATCCTTATGGGGAAAAAGGATACCCAAAGGAGTGAATAGGGATTTCGTTTTATCAACAACGAAGAGTGGAGTTTCTTTTTTTTCACAAAATATACCAAAAATTCAAGGTAATACAAGAAATAGGATAGGATCCTTTACTACGTCTTTTGGGGCTAAAAAAACTTTTGCCTATCCGCATGAAACGGGAAATACTATGTTATTTCCTCTTCTTATATTACTACTTTTCACTTTGTTCATTGGATTCATAGGAATCTCTTTTGATAATGGAGGAATTGGTAATGGAATAGCAGAGTTAACCATATTATCAAAGTGGTTAACTCCCTCAATAAACTTTACCCAGGAAAGTTCTAATTCTTTTGTAAATTCATATGAATTTATTACTAATGCAATTTCTTCTGTAAGTCTAGCTATCTTTGGTTTATTCATAGCATATATCTTCTATGGATCCGCTTATTCTTTTTTTCAGAATTTGGATTTAATAAACTCTTTTTACAAAGGAAATCCTAAAAAAGAATTTTTAGATCAAGTAAAAAAAAATATATACAGTTGGTCATATAATCGTGGTTATATAGATATTTTCTATACTAGGGTCTTTACCCTCGGTATAAGAGGGTTAACCGAACTCACGGAGTTTTTTGATAAGGGTGTTATTGATGGAATTACCAATGGAGTGGGTCTTGCTAGTTTTTGTATAGGAGAGGAAATTAAATATGTAGGGGGAGGTCGAATCTCGTCTTATTTATTCTTTTTTTTATGTTATGTATCTGTGTTTTTATTCTTTTTTCTTTCTTAAGTTAAGGAATTTACAACAAGTCTCTTGCAAAAATAACTATCCTATCCCCTTTCTACAATCTCTCTATATCCTTGTTACATAAGGTAAGTATTGTATAATAGTTCGGTTTTCCGCGATTTTTTCCATTCCTCTGTGTAAATACCCTAATATGGGTTCACAATCAATAACA